>NW_007732003.1:66186-124077 GCF_000696425.1 Galeopterus variegatus
TGCTCGTCGCCCACGCCGTGGACTTGCTCGCCATGAACCGGAGGAAGAAACAAGGTACGAGGGGCGGCCGGGCTGGGTGACCGGGCAGGCGCTGCGGGTCGCACCGGGGACAGTCCTCGGGGCATCCGCCCGCGGCCCGACGCGGCGCCCTAGGCCATTGGCTCCTTCAGATAAGGGTCCGTCCCACCTGACAGATGGGGAGACTGAGGCTCCAGGGCACCCAGTAAGAGAGCCGTTGAGCGAGCTGGACCACGGAGGCTGCCCACGGGGGAAAGGAGCTCGCAGCGCCCTCTCTGTCCCCCGCCCCCACCGTAGTAGACAAAAAGCCTTGTGCGCCAGCCTGAGGGGGCACAGGGACCCAGGGACAGATTCAGTGGCTCAGAAGCCACCCCAAGCAAGCATCTATGCTGAGCCAGGAGGTGACAAAGAGTCCTGGGCTGGGAGTCCAGATGCCCCAGTCCCAGCCCCATCACCCACCTTGACTCACGGTTCACCTCCCAGAGGGCAATGATCTCGGGTGATGAGCTCAGCCAGAACTGAAACCTGAGTTCAAGTCCACTTATTCTGTGGATACCCTGGAAGAAGTTCGGCCCCTTAGAGAGCCTTAGTTTTCCCATATCGACCTCATGTGGCAACTAGGAATATGAACCAAGGTTCAGATTATAAATGTACCAGGGGCCCCCTGCACCTTCACCTCAGGCTCCTGTACCACAGCCCCTCCATGCAAGGAGGTGGATTTGAGGCTGTCCCTGTATAGCGGCAGTTTGCAGAGCCTGTGAGGCCGAAGAGGGTGAGCAGGCAGTCCTTTGGCCTCCCGGTGCCAGTCTGAGAATCAACAGCCAAAGGCCAGCCAGTGTGCCAGGGGTTTTCCATGCACTGTCTTGTCAAATCTCCACTACAGCCTCATGACATAGGCGTCATTCCATTTTATAAAGCCAGGGTGCCAAGGCTCAGACAGGTTAAGTAACTGTGAAGTTGTCCCGCTGGTGAGTGGAATACCCGGTGTCTGCTCTTTCCAGCTCTGGGGTTGGGTCTAAGCAAGGCTACGTGGGAGAGAGAGCAAGAGAGAATGGCTTGCCCTCTGGGGGCTTCTTGTTCCTTTGTGTGAAAAGCCCTACATGGACAAAATTGCTTCCAAGTGGAGCAGGAAGCACAGAGGGGCTGTGGGAGAGTTGGGAGGTGGGATTGGGTGGGGTGGGGGAGACTATGGTGCAAGGGGCTCCAATCCTGCTGTGACAGGACAGAGAGACCAAGGAAGTAGAGAGGCAGATGGGCTTCCAGTGAGCTGGGGGGAGTTTGGGACTCCATTGGGCAGTCCTCTGTGAATAGCCTTTGTTCAGTGGGCTTTGGAGCCAGTTAACTTGGGTTCAGATCCCAGCTTCCCCTGTTACCAGCTGAGTGACCTTGGAGAAGTCACTTTTCCCCTCCAATCCTCTGTTGACCCATCTGAGGGTCCTTTAGAAGATCTCTAAGATCCTTCTTAGTTCTAAAAAACACCAAAAAATAAAAATAAAAAACCAAACCAAAACAAAAAAACTTTCCCCTCATCAACTTATCTTTAAGATGAAAATCTTGATCTTAAGTATCAAACTCATAAGGAAGATTGTGAGAGTAAATGAGTGTGTATGTTAGACGAGTACACAGGCTCCTAGAGGGCACTTGTAAGGATTAATCATTCTCATTTCCTGTCCATTGTGTCATTGGCTGCTTGCAATAGCCTACTGGAGGGAGNCATTTTATAAAGCCAGGGTGCCAAGGCTCAGACAGGTTAAGTAACTGTGAAGTTGTCCCGCGGGTGAGTGGAATACCCGGTGTCTGCTCTTTCCAGCTCTGGGGTTGCGTCTAAGCAAGGCTACGTGGGAGAGAGAGCAAGAGAGAATGGCTTGCCCTCTGGGGGCTTCTTGTTCCTTTGTGTGAAAAGCCCTACATGGACAAAATTGCTTCCAAGTGGAGCAGGAAGCACAGAGGGGCTGTGGGAGAGTTGGGAGGTGGGATTGGGTGGGGTGGGGGAGACTATGGTGCAAGGGGCTCCAATCCTGCTGTGACAGGACAGAGAGACCAAGGAAGTAGAGAGGCAGATGGGCTTCCAGTGAGCTGGGGGGAGTTTGGGACTCCATTGGGCAGTCCTCTGTGAATAGCCTTTGTTCAGTGGGCTTTGGAGCCAGTTAACTTGGGTTCAGATCCCAGCTTCCCCTGTTACCAGCTGAGTGACCTTGGAGAAGTCACTTTTCCCCTCCAATCCTCTGTTGACCCATCTGAGGGTCCTTTAGAAGATCTCTAAGATCCTTCTTAGTTCTAAAAAACACCAAAAAATAAAAATAAAAAACCAAACCAAAACAAAAAAACTTTCCCCTCATCAACTTATCTTTAAGATGAAAATCTTGATCTTAAGTATCAAACTCATAAGGAAGATTGTGAGAGTAAATGAGTGTGTATGTTAGACGAGTACACAGGCTCCTAGAGGGCACTTGTAAGGATTAATCATTCTCATTTCCTGTCCATTGTGTCATTGGCTACTTGCCGTAGCCTACTGGAGAGAGCTCCTAGAGGGCACTTGTAAGGATTAATCATTCTCATTTCCTGTCCATTGTGTCATTGGCTGCTTGCAATAGCCTACTGGAGGGAGAGGGGAGATGCTTATTTTCTGGATGAGGAAACTGAGGTTCAGAGAGGGGAACTGACTTGCCCAAAGTTTCACAGCAGGTAAGTAGCAAAGCAGGTTCGAATTCCAATCTGTCTGACTTGATGCTGAGAAGATGTCTCTTGAACTATGCTGGTCATCCCTTCTCAGAGCCTCATATGAATAGGAACTGCTTTAGAAGATCGTTAAGGTGCTTCTCAGTTGTAAAAAGTCAAAAGAAAAAAAATTAAAAAGAAGGAAGAAAAAGAAAAATGAAAAATTCCAATCCCTCCTCCCATCCCTAGCTTACCAGCGCTGCTCCAGGAGCTCAGTGAGGAGGTAGGGAGATGGTGCTCCTTACACTGCCCCACTTTGGCGAGGGATATCTTGGTATCCTTCCCCCCAGTAGCTGATCTCTTGCCTCTGGGCCACACACCTGCCCAGCATCTTCAGAGAGAGTTTTGTGGCTCCATTTATTAGTCAGCTGTATTGGAGATAGCCTTGGATTTTGGTCCCACTTTCGACCCAGTTGTGCTGCGTGACCTTGGGTGAGTGGGTTTTCCCTTTTTCCCCCTCCCTCCACCCACAGCCTCAGTTTCCCCATTGGTACTGGGGTGGGGTGAGAATTAGGCAAACCCTCTCTATAGAATTTTCTGCAAGGCGGCCACAGGAGTTCTGGCCAAATAGGTTTGGGAAATGCTGGGTTTAGCAGATTTCTTGATGCAGAGGACTTACCAGAGCATGGTAACTTGGTGGTTAAGAGGTGGGAATAGAGAGTATGACATTTCCCAAATGTATTACACATCAGAGACTATTTCTCATAAGGCATCTGCTTGGGAAATTCTGCACACAATCCCTGAGGGTCCTACCAGCTTTGAGCTTCTCATCTAACTGTGGTGGACGTGTGTCCTGAAGACACCTGGGTATTGCTTCATTCATTCATCCATTCATACGTTCATTCAACAAGTGTTACAGGGCAGCCTTCTGTGCCAAGCTCTGTGTTGGGAACCCTAGGAATGTCAAGGTGAATAGCCCTGGGCCTGCCTTTGAGGAGCTGCCTACATGGAGGGGTGACCCTTCCCTGCCCCTCCTCAGCCTCCACTCTGCAAGGTCAGAGGAATGACCTGCTGGGCCCAGCAGCTGCCCAATCTGAGCCGTCACCCTTAGGACCTGGCTCCCACATACCCCTGCTTCCTCAGGCTCCAGAATTGCTGTTTTCTGATGAAACCCAATTTTTCTAAGACAAGAAGGAATGAAAGGCAAGGCTCTTTCAAAACAACATTTTGCTTAATTAAATGTAAATGAATCAGAACCAGATGAGGACATTTCTCTTGAAACATGCTGGGTGCCCTGGCAATGGGGCAGTCAGCACAGTGAGGGGGCTCTGGTTTGCATCCGTCACCCCTGGATCTGGAGCTTCACTCCGGCAATAAGGAAAAGCGAGAATGTGACTGACTTCCCCCACACCCAAGGCCTGCTGAGGAGGGGCCCCCCACATTCACACGGAGCTTTTAGATCCTTCTAGACCTGAGACAGCAAGGGACAGAAGGAGGAGCCCTGGGATTCAAGTGGCCTGGGTCCAAATCCTGAGCCCTCTCCTGCCCTGGATATGTGATCTTGGCAGGCCACATGCCTTCTGCAATTCATGGCTTCCACGTCTGTGAGATGGGAACAACTGTACCTTCCTCTATGGGCAGCTGGGAAAATTCACCATGGCCCCAGAGTGAAGGTGCCCAAAGGGCATAGTAGGGGCTTTGTAAGGATTTGGCCACTTCCCCTTCCCGTTTTACAGCAGGGTGGGGTGCGCCCTGGACTAGGGGGATGGGGAAGTCTCACATGGGTTGAATCTCACCTCTGCCTCTTGCTTGTTGTGTGACCCCAAGCAAACCTTCTCCCCTGTCTGAGCCTCTTTCTCCTTATCATAAAATGACCGGCAGCACCCACTCCAGAGCCCGTTTTATGTAGTGAGTAGAATACTTCTGTGTAAATTGCAGAGCCCCATGTGGAGGGCCAGGCAGCCAGAGAAGCCAAGACCCAGGCACACAAGTGACTGGAGGCAGAGCAGATATAGGTGAGGACCCGGTTTCTTGTCTCCAGATCAGAGCCAGGCTGGACCCAGCACAAAGTGTGTCCCCTGAATGCCGGCATCCAGGTGAAGCCAGGCTGAGCTGCAGGGGTAGTTCTGAAAGGGAAAAGGTGCTCCCGCAGTGCAGAGTGAGGGGTAACTGGACAATGGTGCAGTGTCTCAGTACAATGCTCCCTTGGCCAATCATTCTGGCCCTCTTGGCCTGGGTTTCTTCATAGAATAGAGGCTGGTTGAGAAGTGGAAAACGGAATGCTTGGCACGTAGTTGATGGTCAGTCAACTGAGGTCCACCCTCGCCTCTGCTGCAGTCTGACACCAAGCTTGGGTTCGAAGGAGAGGCTATGTTCGCCTCACACTGCCCCACCCTGGGAAACCCATCTCCCTCTCCCATCGATGGAAGCCATCCAAGTCCCCTACCCAGCCCTGAAAGAGATACTGAGGCCACTGAGGGAAGGTGGCCATGTGCTGGGGAGCTCTGCCTACGGGGTTGTGAATTCCCACTCTGCCACTGCCTTGTGTTATACCCATTTCCCAGACCAGGGAACTGAAGCTCAGAAAGGGGCAATGGCCTACCCAGGAACCCACAGCAGCTGAGCTGGGACGTGGGCCCAGAGTTCTGGAGGCTCCAAAGCTTGTGCATAGAAATGCAAATGAATCCTTTTGGTGCTTACCATGGAATACAAGGTGGAGGCATCTGAGAGCTGCCTCATTAGGGGGTAGGATTTAGAGTTTTGTCACACAGAGGTGGCAGCAAGAGGGGCGAGTCTGGTAGGTGGGAAGGGCCCAAGGGACCTCATGGCCGGAGGAAGTGGATGGAGGTCTGATTGCAGGTAGGGCCAGAGTCTGGTCATGGATGCCATTGGATGCCGTTTGCCTGTCACCATCATTGTGAAGAAATATTTATTGAGCCCCTTCTCTGGGCCATGCCCTGGGCTAGGTGTTGGAAAGGACAGCAGAGGTGGTACTCCACCATCGCTGCTATCAGAGGGTTCAGCATCTCCCTGAGACCCATCAGTGGGAATGCCATGAATGGGACCCCTCTGCTCCCAGCACAGCCTTGATAACAGGCCTGTGGTGGCCCCAGACCAGCTGAGGAATCTAAGGCTCAAAGAGGGGATGTTGCTTGGCTGAGGTGTCACATGGCTAAGGTCTATTCATCCATCCTTCCATCTAGTGAAAACACTGAAATTAACATTAATTTAAAGTTTTTCAAACTGAGGTTTGCAACCCATCAGTGGGTCAGGGAAACAAATTTAGTAAGTTGCAGCCAACATTTTTGAACACAATGGAATGGAATGGAACAGAACAGAACAGGATGGAATAGAATAGAATATTATAGAGTGGAGTCAGCAACCTTTGTTTGTAAAGGGCCAGATAGGCTTTGTGACATGTGATCTTTTCTATAGTCCACCCTTCTTAGCTCTCGGGCTGTGCAAAAACAGCTAGATTTTGTTGACAGTCTATGGTGTGCCAACCTCCTTTTCAGAAAATATCAGTGTGTGTTGAAAACGTTAAGATTAGTTATTATTTTGAGAAATGTGTTTCAGTATACATTTCTGTGAATGTGCGTACGAGTGGGTGAGTGTGCGTGCCCTTATGTGCACGTGTGGATGTGTGTGCATGTGCTGTGTGCATGTGGGTGTGGATGTGTGTACTAGCAGTATATTCAGTGTCTACTGATGTAATAATGTATTTCTTACCCTGAGGCCACTGTATCGGCTCAGCCCGTCTTCTGTGCTCAGCCCTTTTCAGTAGGGACCTAATGCAGGTCCTCATGACAGCTGTAAGAGGCGGGTCTGGGAGGACCCCTGTATTACAGATGAGGAGACTGAGGCCCAGTGAGTCACACAGTGATGGGCAGGGGAGCTGGGGTCTGAACCCAGGGAGCCTGGCTCCAGAGCTCCAAATGCTACATCAAATTGTCTCAGTGAGCAGGAGCCACTGCAAACACGTTGTGCAGGTCCTTAGTTCAGATGCTTGTTTCTAGTCACGCTGCATCTGGCAGCCCTGTCCTTGCCAGGGCAGGTGGATTTTAGCCCCCAGAAGGTGGAATGATTCTTCAGGGCCCTAAATGTCCTCCTGTATCAGACAGCCCTGAGCAGCCAGTGTGTGGCAGGCGATATGTGTTCCTGTCATGTTAATGTCACCCCTGCCCTGTCTGGTAGATATGGCTGCCCCACCCCCCACTTACAGAAGAGGAAAGCTGGTTCAGAGAGGGGGACTAGGTCACATGACAAATATATGTGTGACCTGGGTATTACTGATTCCAAAACCCACAGGAGCAAATCCTGCCTACTGTAGACTACCGGAGAACCAGAAAACCCATCTAATACTGCCATCAACCACCTTCTTGTTTGTGCAGCACTTTACAGTTGGCAGAGCAGCTCAACTTTCATTTTGTCTCAGAGTTCTGGAGAAGGATTAATCCTGCCTACTGTAGACTACCGGAGAACCAGAAAACCCATCTAATACTGCCATCAACCACCCTCTTGTTTGTGCAGCACTTTACAGTTGGCAGAGCAGCTCAACTTTCATTTTGTCTCAGAGTTCTGGAGAAGGATTTAGAATAATGGAGCGTTAGGGCTGAAAAGGCCAGTTGAGACCTTGGAGACCAATACTTGTACAATTGGAGGCTCAAGTGGAGAAGCACCTTACCCAGGTCACCCAGCTGTGGGTGGAAGTGAGGCTGCAGGGGACACCAGGGGGTGAGGACAACTTGGAATATGTAGGGGAAGGCAGCCCACTCCAGAGCTTGACGGGTCTAGTTTAGAGCCTCTCAGAGCCTCAGTTTCCCCCTGAGTGACTTGAGAGTGCTCAGTCTGCTTTCCTTTCCTCCTAAGGCTGGATGAATGTCAGGTGAGAGGAAGGAATCGAGAGAGCTTTCACAGTTCGAAGGCTGTCTGCAGGGGATTCTTTAATAACCAGAGTCAGGTGCTCATAAGGGTCTCTACCGTTACCTGAACAAGGAAGCGACCATGTAGGGTCTGTGGCTTGGCCATATGGTTCCATGAAAGATACCCAGCTAAGGCCTGGGCCAGACACAGCTCGAAGGCTGTCTGCAGGGGATTCTTTAATAACCAGAGTCAGGTGCTCATAAGGGTCTCTACTGTTACCTGAACAAGGAAGCGACCATGTAGGGTCTGTGGCTTGGCCATATGGTTCCATGAAAGATACCCAGCTGAGGCCTGGGCCAGACACAGCCATCATGGTGTCAAGGCCAGTCCTTCCCTCAGAGCCTTGGGCTGTGGACACCATCAGGACACAGAACGGCCCTGGGCCTGGTGGATGCCCAGGAGCACACTCTTCACCTGTCTCTCTACACACGTATATATTCCCCGAAACATTTTTTTCTTTAAAAATACTGTACTTAACTTTCACTGCCATCAAAGGTTGTAAAAAGTCTCTTTTTGATTTGGTTTTATGGTTGAGCATTTGTGCCAGAGGTTACCTGCATTATTTTATTTTATGTAACAATGTTGGACACTGTTCTAAGTACTTTATTAATTGATTAAATTATCTTAATAACCTGTGAGGTGGATAGTATTATTATTCCTATTTTACAGATGAGAAAACTGAGGCACAGAGAGGTTAAGAAACTTGCCCAAGGCCACTCAGCCAAGGTTCAAAACCTGCCTGGTCCCAGAGCCCAAGCTCTAACTACTGAGCTCATTGCCTTCCAGCTTTACTTAATCCTCATGGCAACCCTGTGCAGGAGCTGTTATTATCCACATTTTTTAGAGGAGAGACTGAATTAAGAGAAAAGGCCATTAGTTGACATATATGAAATTGCCATCTTTGTAGGTCAAAAAAGCCAAGTATTAGCAGTTTCAGATGTTTCAATCCAATAAGTTGGCAGATAAGTTTGGCAAAGCCAGGATTTAAATCCAGACACTGATTCCAAAGTTCGAGTCCATAACCACGTGCCAGGCCTTCTTCCAGTTCATCCACGTTATGCTATCATGTGAACGAATTGGGAGAAGTGGTTTGAGGCTGTTGCTGTCTCTATTCTACAATTGAGGCCCTCCACACCCAGGGAGGGGAATCCACTTGTCAAGAGCGTGCAGCCAGGACGGAGAGAGGGTGGAATGTGCCCGCAGGTCTCTGTGGGCCAGAGCCTCTTTTCTTAGCCCCGTGCAACAGTCAGCACCATCCAGGACACACAAGCCCTTGGCCCCACCCTTGGGGATTCCTCCAGACCCCATGGAGAGTGGTCTGGTTCTCATCTCCTCATGGAGGAAGCTAACTTCTCCTGGGCACTGCTGCCCCAGGCTGGGCTGCCACCGCCTACCCTGGAAAGATTTCTTGAAGTCATGCTGCGGGATTCATGAGACCCCTGCTCTGTGGCCCGTGGTGGGGGCTCCGAAGTGCTGTTGTGGATTGGGGGTTCTGTTTCACCAGCTCAAAAGAAAGGCATTCCCAACACTCGGGGACCCAGACCACATGGGGAAACCACTCCCTTTCGCCAGAAGTCTCCACTTTCCCTGGAGCCTGACGGCAGTGCCCACATCCGCTGGGGTGGAGACCCAGAGAGAAGGAATGTCACGACTGCCCCTCCGAGCCCGCTCTGGTGTTGGCAAGTGGGCACAGCTGTCTCTAGCAAGTCCCACGTGAGCACTGCGGGGCCAGCAGGCTGTCACCAAGGCTGTGGGCTCTGCCACTCACTAGTCGAGTGACCCTGGGCAGGTCATATCTCCCTTCTGTGCCTCTGCTGGCTAATTCGCAAAATGGAGCATGAAACATAGACAGTGTCTTCTTAGCACATAGGAAGTGCTCATTCAGTGACTGCTAAGTGTCTGGTGCCAGGCAGGGAATGTGAGATGTGGGCCATGACAGGCTGGGGCTCAGCTCCCAGCTCTGCTACTGCCGTGCTTGGGTGAAAGTATTTCACTCCCGAATCTCGTTGTTGTCTATCAGTACAATGTGGGCAATAATATAGCATCTGCATCCTATGATTCTCATGAAGGTCAAGAAGACTAATCATGTGTCACACATGGAAGACAGTAGGTGCTCAATTAATGTTGATAATAACCATTCATCATGGTGTGTTGGCTCTTTCTTGTGTAGAACATTCGAGCCTGATGACATGGACCTGACTCTGTTTGAAAGTCCTCAGCAGACCTAACTTATTAAAAGAAGGTCATTTTGAGGAGGCCAGAGTTAGTGGATAGGGTGACCCTAAATGCTGTGTGACTGTGGCACAGTGACCCACCCTCTCTGAGCCTCTGTTCATTACTCTATAAAAGCGGACTTCAGAGGATGACAGTGAGGATGGAAGGATATAATGTGTGTGTGTGTGTGGTGCTGGCAGATTGCAAATGTGTAGATGATGTGATGGTTATTTTTGGGTGAGGCCGTGGTGGGGCCTGACGTCCTGCCCTCTGCCCACAGCAGGCTGGAAAAACCCAGTCAGAGGCCGCCTTTTGGACGTGCTTTTCCGTCCTCCCCTCTCCCCTCCGCACCGCTCTGGCAGGCATTGAAGCCAATCAGACTCCTTAATTCATAGCACATTATCGCGTCAGTCTCGCAAGACCCTGCTCTGGTTTTGTGTTTATTTTTCTTTCTTTCTTTTCTAAATTGTTGCAAATTGTTGATTTCTTATTTACTCTGAAAGTTTATTTCATTTATTTTTAAATTAAAAATTTTCATTTTATTTAAACATTTTAATTTTACTTTTAAAGCTTTTATTTTTATTAACTTAAATTTAATATATTTAAATTTATTTTACATATGTATTTTTGTTTTAATGTATTTTTACATTTTTATACTTTTAATTTTTATTTTATTATTTAATTTTTCAAATGCTATTTTATTTTTAATTTTAATTAATTGTAGTTATTTTATGTAGTTTAGTTCACCTTATTTAAAAACTTTTATTTTTTAGGTTTTTAAGATTTTAATTTAATTTTTATTTTGCCCACTTTTTAAATTGGATTTCCTGAATTTTTCTTGTCAGTTTATAAGGCTTCCTTGTATTACCTACATATCGATCCCCTGTTGATTTTGACAATGAAAATATTTTTCTTCGGTGTAACACTCATCTGCTAACTTTGTCCTTTGGAAGGCAGAAATCATTACTTATGATAATGTTAATTGGTCAGATCCACTGGTTTTTTGAGGGGGAGAAAGTGGTTGTTCTGCCTTATGGTCTGGGATTTTTGATCTTATAAAAGATCACATGAGACGGTCTTAGAAGTCATACTCCAGACGTGAGCCCCGATTCTCTCATGCTGACCACCCTTCCTGGGAGGGATTCTTCCAAGAATACTGCTGGGTTTCTCAATGCAGCCATCTCTCTGGTCACCTTGTTCCTGACTGTGCCCTGGGATTGCTGGGGCCAGTCAGCAGACATCTGTGGAATACTTGCCGTAAAGCCAACCCTGTCCTTGGGAGCCCCAGACTCGGGTGGAGGTGGCAGGCCCCACAGCAGTGAGTTTCCATGTAAAACAGCTGTCAGCTGGAGACCCCTTCCCTGGAGACAGGTGACATTGGCTTGAACGACACCCTGAAAGAGCCCCAAGTCCTCCCCACGGGGCCTGAGCATCCCTAGCCAACAGCTTACGTTTCCTGCTTGCCTCTGCCTGAGGCTGCTTTGGCTGAATCATCCCAGTTTATGGATCATCTTATTGCCTTGCATCAACAACCCCCTATCGCCCCCTCCCCATTGCAAAAACTGAAAACATGCACTCAGGACATTTGTGTGCAAAGCAGACTTTATTGAAGGTGTGGGGAGTGCTGCTAAGGGCTCCATCCCCACAAGCAGACTGTTCCACACTAAAGATGACTTTGAGTTGGTCCCCAGTAGCCTTTTCTCTCCCTCCTGCCTTGACTCATCTGATATAACTCCTTCTCCTGTCTGTCCCTGAAAACAGCTTGGGGGCCATCTCTGGTGGGCCTCGGGCTGTGAGAGAGGTATGGCTTTCAGTGGCATTTCTCTGCTTTTAGAGAGCCACTGGGCAAGAATCAGCAGCTGGAGCTGACAGGCTACCAGGCAGGCTAGGCCTCCTGTGGTTAGGAGCCTGGGCTGTGGTTTGCAGCTCACCTGGCTTCTGGCTGTGAGCACTGGGACCAACCCCTTCTTCTTTCTGAGCTTCAGTTTTCTCATCCATGACAATGAGGGTAAGTGTAGCCCTCGTCTTATAGGACTGCGGTGGGTTTTAAATGATTTAACACAAGGACCTGGGTAGCACACAGCCTGGCACACTGTGAACACTTGGTCAACATCAGCCTGGTTCTGCCAATTACAGTCCTAGTCCTTAAAAAATCTTCCAGAGCCCACAGAGACCAGCATCTCTGACCTGGGTAGCACACAGCCTGGCACACTGTGAACACTTGGTCAACATCAGCCTGGTTCTGCCTATTACAGTCCTAGTCCTTAAAAAAATCTTCCCGAGCCCACAGAGACCAGCATCTCTAGTTGGGTGGTGGCAGGATGGGCTGTGGCTGCCTATCTTGGTTCCAGCCCTTAATCCTAGTCATAACTGGGCAGGAAGGATTATGGTTCCTATTTTGCAGATGGGGAAACTGAGGCCCACTGACAGTGGCTGTAGAATTTCCCGGCCATGCAAGCCCTGATCCTTCTACCCCTGGGTTTGGGTTTGGGTTTGGTGGAGATGGACCCCAGGGCCAGGAGAGGTCCCCCAGGTCGGAGCCAAGGCCATCGAAGTCCCCAACTCCCTGTTTTTCTGCCACCCCCACCACATGCTGTTCCTCTTTCCCCTCCTTCTAGCCAGCTCCTTCTCACTGGCATCATACCATTTATTGAGCACCTACTGTGTGCAGCATGCTTCATGTGCATTACCCACAACCTTAGGAGATTGGTACCATTTTACAAAAGAGGAAAGTAGGACCTAGATGAGTGAAGTCAGTTTTCCAGATTCTCACAGCCCTCACAGCATCTGGGTTAGAACCCAGGCTGGGGCTCCAAAGCCAGAGCTCTTTTTCACTGTGCCAGGGATTGGTTAGCCAAACCCAGAGCCGAGCATAAGGGTAAGGTTGGTTCCCATTTGGTGAGTCATTGGCACATAAGCCGGGCACACAGCAGGAGCTCTGCAGTTATTACCTCACTTTACCCTCTAAGCAATACTTTGATAGCATCATTCCTGTGTTGCAGATGAGAAGCAGAGGCTCGGAGAGGTCAAAGGGCCTTCCAAGGGTCAAGGTGGCAGAGTTGGGCTTCAGACCTGTGTGTGTGACCTGGGCTCCTGTCTGCTGGGTGCCGCCTCCTATCTCCCCATTTCCTGGGCTGGGCACTTGTTCGGGGGTCCTGACCTGGGCCGATGTCACCGTGACTCACCACCTATTCCCAACTTGGAAAGCGACTTAGGGAGTCTTCCAGACAGGGACTCAGGGAGAAAGGGGTATGCAGTCTGCTTAAAAATAACAACCAGAGGGAACCCAGAATAAGTACCTCGTGCCAGAGGCTGCAAGAGTAAAGAGGCAACAGAGGGTCAAAGAGGCACACCTGGCACTGATGACAGGGAGAAGTGGAGGCCATTCAGGGGCTTTATGGAGGAGGCTGTGGGTGGACACAGTCATGGGATCCTAGGATTGCTGAGGACAGGATTGGCCCATAACTTGCTGCTCTCAGGACTAGGCCCTTTACCCTTTGATTCTCATGAAGAATTACCCACTAGCAAAGCTTGTCCATCCTCCCTCCCTGGGTCCACCTGCTTCTCACAGCTACCAGCCTTGACCCGGATGACCATAGCGTCTCCATCCCATGCTCCCAGCTCCCCTCTTGCACCTATAGTCCATTCCCCTCAGCACCAGAGGAAGCTTTCCAGATGGGAGACACCCCTCGACTTGCACCTCATGGTGGCTTCCCATCTCGCTTCCAGGAAAATCCAGCACCATCCAAACTCCTTCCAAGCCCACACGCCCTGGTGGTCAGGCTCCCCACCCTTCCAACCTCACCAGCACCGTTTCCTCTCAGTCACTGCACTCTGGCCTCCCTGCCTTCTTCCATGCCAAGCTCCAAGCCCACACGCCCTGGTGGTCAGGCTCCCCACCCTTCCAACCTCACCAGCACCGTTTCCCCTCAGTCACTGCACTCTGGCCTCCCTGCCTTCTTCCATGCCAAGCTCTTTCCAGCCTCTGGACCTTTGTGCTTGCTGGTCCCTCTGCCAAGAGTGCTTTTCTTGTATGTCCCAGAGAGGCCCCTCTTGGTGGCCCAGGCCCTGCCTCCTAATGCTCAGTTTACTCTACTTCAGTTCCCTGTCACTGTCTGAAATGATCTCTCTCACTGCCTTATCCCAGGGCCTAGAACAGTGGTAGGCCCTCAGTGAACATTTATGAAAGGAGCAAGCCTTCCAGTGGGTGGGTGATTGTCTCCTTTTTACATAAGAGCAAACCAAGGTTAAGTGACTGTCCCAGGGAGTAAAGTGTGGAGCTTGGATTTGAGAGCAGTTTTATCTGATCCCTAATGGATTCCCACTTCTAACCTGCACACCTCACTGCTGAACAGGACTGATGATTGGGAGTCTCCACTCTGGAGGAGAGGAGGTGATGATAAGAGATGTGTCATTTGTAGCAGTAGGGCCGCAGCCATCCTCAGCTCCAGAGCAGGGTGCCGTGGTGGGTATAACAAACCTGGTCTCCTCAGTCAGGGGCCAGACTGTGCACAAGCCCAGATGAGGAGGACCAGCTGGCTGAAGACAAAGAGCCAGAGGCACCCATCCAGAGACCTGGGTTCAGCCCCTCCAGTGATTCACTATGTGGCTCCAAGCAAGTGCCTACCCCTGTCTGAGCCTCAGGGCACCATCTGTAAAATGCCATTACTACCTGTGTGCTACAGATAATAGACATCGCCTGAATTCTCTTCTCAAAAGAGAGTACTGGTTGCTGTCAGCCTTATACAGTTTGCTAATTGTGTAGGTCACAATAATGTTTTTCTTATTTTAACCTTCAATTTTGAAAATTATTAGTGAGATGGAGAACTAATGTGGTTACTGGCCCGTTTGTCTTTCTTCTTTGAAGTACATGAAATATCTCTGCCCCTTCTGCCCCCAACCTTGGGTTGTTACTCTTTTTCTTATTGCTTTGTAGGAGCTCTTTGTATATTATAGATGGTTATTCCTCGCCTACTTTGTGTGTATCTGGCATAATGATTAGATTGAACATGTAACAGAGAGTTACAAACGTGACATGTGCTTTTACTTCCCTCTCGTTCACTGTCATATGAGGGTACTTCAAAAAGTTCATGGAGAGATTGGTATTATCTTTTAATTCTGTTTTTCCATGAACTTTAAAAAATACCCTTGTATCTCTAAAACCCAATCCTCCTTAATAAATCTGGGCAGATCTCAGAGCTTTCTGGAAACTTTCAGGTATAAAAAAGACCAGTCCACTGCTAACTTTTTAAAACATAGGCCTGGTTCAAAGCTCTGTCCTGAAACGGACGGGAAGTTGGCCAAACGGTGGCCGTGCAGGCTGCCCCATGACTGGCCTCACCCCTTTTGCATTTCTCATTCATTCTTCCTATACCCCCAGTAGACATGGGGCAGATCAACAAGTGTGCATTCAGTTGGGGAAGAAATGCGGTTTCCCTGTCCTTTGGGTCCCCTCCAAACTATGAGCTCACCTGGGCTAGGGAGTTGGGGAAGTGCCCGGCCCGGCCCCGGCCACTGCTGAACAATCCTCCTTAAATCCTCACTAGACATTGGCTTCCATGGCTAAGGTGGCAGTGTGAGGAAGGGATGGAGGGTAGAAAGGATGGTTGCCTCTTGTGAGGCCGACTCGTGAGGCAGCTCTCCTTAGAACATGGTCCAGGGGGAGGGGAGGACTCAGGAACATTGTTTCCACCTTAGACACAAGTTTTGGAACAGCAAGCTAAGTCCTGTTCATTCATTCATTCAACAAACATTTACAGAGCACTCAGTATTCACCAGGCACTGTGCATGGGGCTGGGAGACATTGGTGAACAAAACAAAATCCTTAGAAAATTTACATGTCCAATCTAGTATTATTGTGTGTAACTTTCTAAAATGTTTCTACAGGTCTGTGATTTGTCTTTTAACTTTGTTAAATAAATCAAGTAAAAGCACATGGGAGGTTCTTGTTTCTTGTTTTCACCTTTATTTTCCTGGAAGTCTAGAAAAGAGCCTGGCATGCAGGTATTCAAGAAATATCTGCCACGTGGGTGGGTGGATGGATGGATGAATAAGTCAGCACTGGGCCCTTAGAAACACGGAGTTTAACCTTCCATTTGACAGATGGAGAAACTGAGGCCTAGAAACAGGGAGGAACTTGCTGAGGACCCACAGTACTGGACAAGAGTCCACATCCAGGGCTCTCTCCCTTGTGCTAGGATCCGAGAGGGGGAGCAAGCCCACAGGAAGAGGGTCTCTGAAGATGCTCAGCGGTTCCAGGTGTGGCTGGAGGCCCAGACTGGATTCCTGACTCTGTCACCCCTTGGAAGCTCTGGGTCCCCAGAGTGCTGGCTGGGAAGGGCTGGGCTGTCCCTGGAACACTGACAGGGTCTGATGCTGAAGGCCACACTCAGGCCTGCCTTAGCCACCTCTGACTTTTATGCCCAGCCCCCTTCCCTGATGCTCACTGGCAGTGGAGCTCCAAGTTTTGTCAGTGCTGGGAGCTAACTGTATTCCAAAGCCTCCTTAGTGCTTAACTGTATGAGGTGAGGAGAGTGTTTATGTTGGACCTCTTCTGGGGCTGGGTTCTCCCCAGTCCTTAAAATCAGTGCTGGGAGCTAACTGTATTCCAAAGCCTCCTTAGTGCTTAACTGTATGAGGTGAGGAGGGTGTTTATGTTGGACCTCTTCTGGGGCTGGGTTCTCCCCAGTCCTTAAAAAAATAATAACTACCAGTCACTAAGACTGGCTGGCTTAAAGTCCCAGCTTGCCACTTACCAGCTGTGTGATCCTGGGGAATTTACTTACCTTCTCTGTGCCTTAGTTTCCTTGTCTGTAAGATGAGATGATAACACCATCTCGTAGGGTTGTTGCAACAGTCTGACCATATGAGAGCTCCATGACTGCTCACAGCTGTCCCATTGTTGTGCACCTACCATTGGCCACACTCTGTTCTGAGCAGGTCACACACCCCAGCTTACTGAGGGTTGACAACAACCTCTGAGGACAGTTATTCTCCCCATTTTACAGATGGGGAAACCAATACTCAGAAAGGTTAGGGTGGGATGTGAGTCTAGGCTGTTGGCCTCCAGAGCAGTGTTCCTAACTGCTCCACAGTACTGCACCACCTCCCCTGCTGCCATCAGCACAGTAGGACTTAGGGGCTCAAAGGGTTCTTAGAGAATATCCAAGCCCTCAGCGACTGCCTTAGGCAAAGAGAACCAAACACAATAGGCTAGAGACCCCCACCCTCCCCCCACATTCTGGCCTCAGCCAGAGCAGCTCAGTTCTTACCTGTCTGATTAATTGTGCACCCATGTCAATTTCATTTTGGGAAAAAGAGGGCTGCCTTGGCTAAGAAAAAGTCCAAAAGAGAGCAATCCTTTGTTTTCCTGATAAGAAAACTGAGGCATGGGGCAATGAGGTGCTCTGTCAAAGGTCACACGATGAGCCTGAGTTCAGGCTGGGGCAGGAACCAAGGTCCTCATTCCTAGCCCTGAGCTCTGTTAATCTCAGGACTTGCACGTGGAAAAGAGAAGAAGATCATTTATAGAATAAAGTGCAAAACACTGTGCCTTTCTCAGTCAGTGTATTAGTCCATTTTCTGTCACTCATAACAGAATACCTGAAACTGGGTAATCTATAAAGAAACAAAATTTATTTCTTACAGTCTGGGAGGCTGAGAAGTTCAAGGAGCACATCTGGCGAGGCCTTCTTGGTGGGAACTCTCTGCAGAGTCCCATAGTGATGCAGGGTGTCACATGGTGAGCAGGGGAAGAGCACTTGTTTGCCTTCTAAAGCCACCAGTCCACACTCATGATAAGCCATTACTCCATGAATGGATTAATGCACTCATGAGAGCATAGTCCTCACGATGCAATGACCCCTTAATGGCCCCACCTTTCAACACTGCCACATTACAATCAAACTCCAATATATGAATTTTGGGGGGACACACTTAGACCATAGCAGTTGGGTTATTCTTCGGAATCGTGGGCTTTCAGTTCTCCTTCAAAAGTTTCCACCACCTTCCCTGGAATCCGGGAGCTCATGTNAGCATAGTCCTCACGATGCAATGACCCCTTAATGGCCCCACCTTTCAACACTGCCACATTAAGATCAAACTCCAATATATGAATTTTGGGGGGACACACTTAGACCATAGCAGTTGGGTTATTCTTCGGAATCATGGGCTTTCAGTTCTCCTTCAAAAGTTTCCACCACCTTCCCTGGAATCCGGGAGCTCATGTCCTCCCCAAGGTTCGTGGTGGCCTCCTGGGTTTGGACAAGTGGGCATCGCCTCCCACCTTGTGACATTGAGCATCCTGATAGGCTGGAGGTGTCCTGCCAGAGTCCTAGGTGCTGCAAACATTGTACTCAGCCAAAGCTGAAGCTTTTATAGCCTCCCAGAGAGTTATGAAGAGGTCTCCACAACCATAAAGAGCCCAAGGAATCATAAACTCTCCAGGGAAGGGAAAGGGAATTAGCAGCTAGCATTTATTGCCCCCAGTAGTGCCAGGCACTTTATACCCAGGTCTCATGACACTTTACAGCAACCAAGGTAGGCTCAGAAAGGATCTGAGAGCAAGAGACCTACCCAAGGGCACTCACCCAGACCACCCCACTGTGGGGCAAAGCCAGAACTGGAAAGAGCCAGAACTTGTCTGAGTCCACTCCCCAATCCAAAGAGTCATTCAGCAGGTAATCACTGAGCACCTACTGTGTACCAGGCACTTACTCTGCCAGGTTCTGGGGCTACAGCCTTGTAAGCCAGCAATAGTCCTGCTTCAGGGGGATTCCGTTCTAGGTGCGCACATGTGTGTGCCGTGTGGGGAGGAGGGAGTGAGATCTCTTGAGCATCCACTCTGGGCCAGGCAGTTTTGAGCATAAGGCATTTGATGCTTCCAAATAGCCTTGTGAGGTGGTCCACTCCCCAGTCCTGAAGAGTCATTCAGCAAATACTTTGAGCACCTACTGCATACCAGGCACTTTATTACAGGAGAAGAAGCTGAAGCACAGAGCATTTCAGCAACTTGTTTGAGGTCACACACGCAGCAAACCTGTCCCTCCAGCATGAGAAGAAAAGAACTATCTTCTTGATATTTTTTCAACTGAATGGCAACCGCACACACCCAGCAATGTCATTACAGTTCTACCTATAGGACAATTGCAGGTCAATTTCTTTCACAATTTCATGTACACTTGATAATATTATGACACTTTCAGATGTGAGAAAGTTGTGATGATCCCATCCCACAGACAGATTGATTTTACAACAGTTCCACACTCCGGACAGCTTTGTGACAATTCTGTGCTCACAGCTAACAGGGTGCTGAGCTCTGGGGAGATGGGTCTGGGAGAAGCCAGTGAAGGGTGTGACTCCTTCCCCCTGGTCCCAGCTTCAGCAGGCTGTTTCTACCCCCAGTGCAGTTTGCCAAATGATGAAGAATCCAGTAACAATCCTTTTTTTTTAAATATGATTTTTCTGAAGGTCACTGATGGCCACTCTGAACACGATGTAACTTCTCTTAGTGAGTAGCTCATGGAGGGCAGAGTTCATTTGGTGGATCCAAGGTGAGGCTTTGGGGCTGGGGAAGCAGGGATTTGGTTTGGTGTGGGAGGGATGCCAGGCCCAGCCACTGGCTGGCCTGTGTCCACCCCCACCTGGGGACCCAGAAGGGCAAGGCAGGGGCAGCACAGAGCAGGAGCTCAGACTTTCCCCATGCTTCAACCCAGGGGCACTAGAGTCCTTTAGTGGGGGGTTTATCTGTCAGTACACACGTGAACCCAGTTCGTCCCCTTCTGTCATGCTGAGCTTGGCAGGGACTATCCCCAACTCAGGTCACTTGGGAAAATGCCCCTCCTGTAAGTGGCAAGAGGAGTCAGGTTTCCCCTTCCAAATATCACCCCCACTGTCCCTCTTCCCACCCCTCCCATCATGAGGTCACCAAGCAAAGCACTGTGACACAGTCTGGGAACTCCATGAGCTGTGGGCTTAAGTCTAGCTCCACCACTTACAGTCATCGGTCTCTGAGCCTTAGTCTCCTTGACCATGAAACGAGGAGGAGAGAGTTTGGAGGGAACCTGAAAGACAGGCAAATGGACAGTTCATCCCCCAGTTGAACACATACTCACTGATCTTCTCCATGTCTATTTGGGGTGAGGGGAGAATGGATGAGAAGTGCAGAAAGGGTGGGGTCAGTCCTGGAGTGACCAGTTTTCTGTCAGTTAAGGTGAAGTGCACACTGAAGGAGGCAGTGTCTTACCACAGCACTGGGAACTTAGCAAGGCCTTAGCGAGGGGGCCTGTTACTCTGTGTGGAGGACTGCAGGAGGCACATGGGGACACAGCAGGCAGCCAGGAAGTGGTGTGGCCTCGAGGTTAAGCCTTCAGATTCTGCAATCTTGCTGCCTGGTGCCTGGTTCTGAATTTTTGCTCCACCTCTTCCTAAGTGACCATGGCCAGCAGTATCTCTGCCCCAGACCTCAGTTTCCTCCTCTCTGAAATGCGTGTGATGATAGTACCTAAATGGACTTTGCAGCATCTCTGCATGGAATGGTAAGCAGCTATAAAAAAAAAAAAAGAATTAGACAGCAATGTGCATTATTCACCAGGATAATTTATTAAGTGAGCAAAGCAAGGCGCTCAGTCATCTGTCCAGTGTGCTGTGGTGTATCCCTGGCCTCTTGGAGCTCACCTTTCACTAGTGGGAAAGAGACACCAAAAACTCAAACAAATGTATAACATATCAGGTGGGATAAACGCCACAAAGAAGAAGAAAGCAGGGAGGGAGTGGGATGGGGGTGCGGCGGGTACTACTTCAGGTCTGGGAGGGCTCACAGGGAGGGGACATTTGAGTAGAGACCTGCAGGTGGTGAGGGCGGGACCAGTGCATGAATGTGGGAGCGCATTCCAGGCAGAAGCAGGAGTGAGTGCGAAGGCCCTGAGGTGGGAGGAACGTGGAGGATGAGGCCAGTGTGGCTGGAGCAGGGTGAGTGCTGGGAGAGGGTGCAAAGACAGGAACAGGGTAGGGACAGCAGTGGAAGCAGAGATGTGGTTGGATCCTGGATGTATTTCAGAAGTGAAACTGACCAGACTTCTGATGGGTTGATAGTAGCATATGAAGGAAAGAGAAGAGACCAGGATGACTCCAAGGTGTTTGACCATGAGTGGAGCAGCTATGGACTAACATGGCAAGGAGAAGCAGGTTTGCGGGGCAGAGGATACGTTTCCATTTGGAATGCATGCCTTTTATTATTGTTAAATTTTGAGGGTCTTATCCATAACCTCTTAGGTAGCATGTGTTGACACCATAGCAGGGATTTCTATCTGCCCCTTTTCCTGGCTTCCCCCTTGCTTCCAGCTCACATACCCTCTTGACCTCACCTCTCTTAGACACCTTTCCTCCTTCTACACTAACTAGTCCTGTCCCCCACACTCAGCTTCTGTTTCCACATCTGCCTCTCCAGAAAGCCATCCCTTTCATCTCCAGTCTTCAAGTCCCCCTAACCGCCACCCCCTGCCAACCAACTGGGTCCTTCCTTTGGCTCTGAGCCCTGCAGGGCAGATGTCATCAGCTTCCTTGGCACTTGTATAAGGCTGGTCCTCCTAAGTACACTGTGGGCTCCCTGAGAACAGTTTTTGAGAACATTTATTAAGCCATTGTTCATTCATTCATTCAAGAAAGTTAGTGGCCACCTGCAATGGGCAAGGCTATGAGGATTTCAAGGAGAACAAGTCAAACTGGAGCCCAGCTCTCAAGGGAGCATCGTGGAATGCCTCCCATGCAACTCCCATGAATCCCGTAATAACATAGTGCTCGTTCGTCTGCATGAGCTGTGCTAAGCACTTTGCATGGATGAGCTCGTGTCATCCTCACAAGTGCCTGGGAGGTGGCTCCTCATTTTATAGAAGAGGCTCACAGTGGTGAAACCATTGCCTAAGATCATCCAGCCAGGAAGTGGTGGTTTGTCAGGCCCTAAAGCCAAGACCACCTCAACGTTCTGCTGAGTATGAGGCCCTCCAGGTCCGCTCCCCCTCCTTGGCTACTGAGAAAGGTCCAGTGGACTGGAGACCTCTAGCCCCACATCCCCAGGGAGTCTCCAAGCCAGGAGTCATCGCCACCCCTTGCCGGAAATGGTGCAATCTACCCCCCAAGCAGGAATGTGCCAGGGGCTCTTCTGAGCCAGCCTCCAGTGGTGGCGACTGCCTCCCATATGGCCTGAGCGAGCAGACGGACACCCAGATGTTGTTTATTTCCCTTGGTCATCAGTGACATGTGTCCCCCATTGCCAGGCGGGAATTGGAGGATGCACTGCCCAGCAATCTCTGTGTGGGGCCCACTACATGGTTCTGGATCCTTTCCAAGGACAGAGCAGGGACCAGGGCAGGGCCTGTCCCTCCTCAGGCTCACTGCCTTGGGGCAGGATCCAGTGGTATCTTTCCTTCCCCATCCGTCTCACCCCCAGGGAGACCTTCAGGACAGCTGTATTAAATCCTCAGTCCACCGTAACACATGATGTTCTCACGCAAGACACACTTCCCTGGGCACACCCCAATTATGAAGAAACTCTACCCCAAGAAATGTTGGCATCAAAATAAAAAGCTCTGCACTGATTGTGAAAGCAATTCCAGGATCACAAATGCCAATGGAGGCAGTGCAGGTGTTAGTAATAGTGAAGCCACTGAGACCCTCTCAAGTGTCGGGCCCTGCCCAGATCCTCACCACATACCTGTGAGGTCGGCCACTAGGATTCCTGTTTTACAGAGGGGAAGACTGAAGCACAAGAAAGGTGAAAGCTCTAGTTCAAGGTCACATGGGCAAGGGGAAGGGGCTGACTCAAGCAGTCTGGCTCTTAACCCTCTCCACATTAGTAGTTCTCCAAGTGGGTCCCAGGTTAGCTGGGAGCCTGTTAGCAATGCACATTCTCAGGCCCCACCCAAACCTGCTGAATCAGCAACTCTGGGGTGGGGACCAGCAATTTGTGTTTTTAAAAAGCCCTCCCGATGAATATGAGGCATGCTCGAGTTTGAGAAGCCCTGCTCTAATTGTCTTCCAATGTGAGTGAGTGAAGCGAGTGTAAGGTGCAGCTCAAGGATGGTGATATACGGCAGCTGGCCTTGGCCTCAGTAGCAGGGATAATAGGGAGTGGTAGGGACTGTGGCAAACTGGAGCGCATATGTCCATTTATGTAACTCCAGCCAATCATTGCCCTGTGAGAATGCAGGTCCAGTGTTGGCAGAGGTTCTGACTTTTTCCAGGGAAATCCAAATTCCAGCTTTTCATGTGAAATCTCTTTATTTTTTGAATATTGGCAATCTATCCAAATTCGTCTTTTAAAAAAAAGAGATGGGACTGGAGTTATTGGCTTGGGTATTGAGGACAGTTTAGTGACAGGATTACTGGGGGCTGCTGAGAAGATTAACTTGTCTAGGAGAACATGTAGTTGCCAGGGTCCCAGATGTCACCCTGTGCCTTTTGACCCCCTCAAGGCAAGTCCTGCAGAGTGAAAGCAGATGGGAGACATGATATTTCACAGATGACCCTAAATCCATTCGAAATCCCCAAACAGAAAAAAAATAGATCATCTGCAAAGGTTGAGCCTTTGACTTCTACTGAAACTAGGTGCTTAGGGCCATTCTCAGGATGTGGGTGACCTGAGGTTGGGAACCATTGTTTGAAGAGCCCAGCTCATTCCCTATTTTTAACAGAAAGAATAAACCTGCCCTTCACCCAAGACCAAAGCATCCAGATGGTAAAAGACAGGGTTCCTGTACCCTGCTATCCAGCTTCCAGCCTCACCAGTGACTCTGTGAAAGAAGGGGAGGGTCCGGATTTGGTTGACAGTCCCACCATGTGTGGTGACAGTGAAGGAACAGGAAGGGAACTTAGGTTTACGAGGGTGCACCTACTATGTGCCGGGCACTTCCTAATCTTCACATTCCTCATAATATGGCTCGTGGGGATAGGAATTGCTACCACAGTTTTTCAGGTGGGAAACTGAGGCCCGAATAGATGAGTGGACTTGTCCAAAGTCACTTAATGAGTGGTGGAGTCGGGATTTCAACCTGGGAACCTGCAGCATTACACATGTCCTTAGATATATTTTTTAAGTCCCTTGAGGTCAGAAAACATCTTTCTCTCCAGTTTATTGGACGCCTGCTGTGTGCTGAGTCCTGAGCTAAGAGTTTTTCATGCATCATCTCCTTTAATCACAACAATTCTGCATTATTACCTCCATTTTACAGCTAGAAAAACTGAGGATCAGAGGGTGAAGTACCTTGCCATGGTCACACAGCTGTCCCCAAAGCTCATAATCATTGAGTCCCTAGGACTGGACCTGACAGAGAGTAGGGGCTCAGTAACTATTTGTTGAATGAGTAGATTGACAAATGAATGAATGGGTGGATGGATGGATGTATGGATGGATGGATGGATGGATGGACGGACAGATGGACGGATGGACGGATCACTCAAGCCTGGGTAAATACATGTGTTCAGAGTTGTCCGGAGTGGACGGACGGATGGACGGATGGACGGATCACTCAAGCCTGGGTAAATACATGTGTTCAGAGTTGTCCGGAGCCTGCATCGCATTGTAAACTGTCAAGCCTGGCATGTTCAATTTCACTGTCATTCTCCATGAAATGGGTGTCCAGGTCTCAACTCATCCCTGGAGTGCTTGGGGAAAGACAAGTGACTTAGATATTACACCAAGCCTCTTCAGCAGCTGGAGCAACACAGGGCCTTTTTTTGAGGCTAATTGGCATTTTCATGGGGGGAGGATGGCCTCGATTATGGGAGACTGTTGTTAAGGGAAACTACATGAGGTGCCATCTACTCTCATGCCCAAAGAAAACTTGGGAAGTCACAATTAAGAGTTCAAATGCTTTTATTGAGAAATTTGCATCTGAGCTGGGAGAGGGAAGTGATGGAAAATCCACCTGAGGTGTGGAAGGACCCAGGGGGGTTCAAAGTGTGCTCCCTAGAGCCCTAGAATCCTCTGGAGTGCCATGGTGGTCAGGCTGGGTGGGCGGTGCTCCAGACCCCTCACCCCTGCCAAAGCGGAGCTGTTCTACCATGATCTGTTTCCTATCTAGTGGGCTACATCTGTTTTGATTGCAAATTGACAGAATAGAACTGGCTCAAGTGAAAAAGTGACTTTCTTTGGAGCTATGGGGCAAGCCAAGCCTTGGGAGGGACTGAAACCTGAGCTTGAAAGGCAGTCAGAAACTTAGTGTCTTTGGTGCCCATGAGGTCTCTGGTTGCTGCTTCTCTCTCTGTATTTGATTTGTTTATTTTTCTCTCTCTGTTCCTATATTAGTCAGGAATCATTTTGTTGCAAGTGACAGAAAACCTAACTCAAAGTGGCTTGCGAAAAGAGAATATATGGATCACCCAGGGGTGAACCCAGGTACACAGATGACTCCTTTTGGAATTGTTCTGTATCCCTTGGCTCTGGGTAGCCTCCTTTCTCAAGAGGCTCTTTCTTAATGTGGTGCCACCAGCTCTGGCCTACATCCTCCTAGATCCAAAGAGTGGAAAAGAAAACACACACACACACACACACACACTCATTGACTTAAGCAAAAATCCCAAGACTAGCTCTAGTTGGGACATGTGCCTGTGTCTGAACCAACCACGATTGCAGTCAAGAGGACCTGATGCTCTGATTGGCCAAGCCCCAGTTAAGGGCATCTGGGGCATCTCAAAGTCAGAGAGTGTGGAGGGGTGGGGCCTCTGTTAGCTGGTTCCACCGAGTCTTCTCACACACGTGCACCAGAATGGGCTACCCTCCTCACCTGCTAATGTCCTTAGGTCAAGAGACCAGCCCAGACATTGTCTGTCAGCCCAGAGTCAAAATTCTCAAAACAGACAGTCTGACTGGCCCATCCTGTCTGAGTTGTTGGTCCCTGGTTCAGTCTGCCATCGGCCAGGGTCAGGGTCATGCAGTACAGACACGGTTTGCTAGGGCCAGTTCTCAGGGAAAGGAGACGGTGTGCATGGAAGACACTTCCAAGATGCCTATTAAATTTGTCTTGAACTTGTTAAAATGCACATATCTGGGCCCAACATATCTGGGCCCGAACCAGACACTTAATAAGTTTCCCTGAGGATTCTTATGCACAGCCAAGTTTAAGAATCATCTAGTTTGGATCTTTCTAGAGCAGCACTGTACAGACTTTAGTTGTCATAACTTCTTATTTGCAAAGTGAGAAATATAGTCCCTACACCCGTGACCTTGGGGTGGTGGGGGGGGATTAGTAGCGTACTCTTTCTAATGAGTTATGGAGACGTGATGAAACGCCAGACAGACCATTAGAATTCAAAGTCGGAGGTGCTATTACAACATAGAGGCACTAGAGGGCACCCTTGCCAACCGCCAGGGCCAAGAATGCAGCACAAAGCAATCCCTTCAAAGACCCAGGATTGAAGGATGCTAATTAAGATCTGTGCCCCAAGGGTGCACACGTGCACCGAGGTCAATCTCTGAGGTCAGGGAAGGGCTCTTGTTGGGTACTTTTGCCTTCAGCATGTCAAGACATCATTCTACAAATAGTGCTGTAGCTCTTACTGGGGTTTTTTGCTGTTTCACTGCCTGGGTCCCCAGGGAAACTGCAGGGATCAGGTGAGTAATCCGTAAGCTCTTCTGTCCCTGTCTTGGAACACTCTTCTTATCCTGCTTTGCTATCACTTTTGTGGGCTTCAGTCCCTCCCACCAGGCTGTGAGTCCTATAAGGGCAGGGCCATGTGCAACTCACTCCTGTAGCCTCAGGCTCTGCCTGACACAGAAGAGGCCCTGAGAAAATGCTCTAAGAAGGCCGTGCGGGGCAGGCTGACCTGGGTACCTTCCCTACTGATTCATGTGACACAGGCATGTCATTTCACCTCCTAGAGCCTTGGTTTGCTCAGCTGCAAAATGGGCAACATCACCGCATCAGGGTGTGAGTCTCAGTCCATAAACTCTGTTTGCAGGACATACCACTTTGTTTTCCCGTGATTGAACAGAATTTGTAATTTGAACTCCTATTCTGCCAGGTGGCAGAGATCACCCTAAGCCTACTGAGGGTCCCCTTACCCTTTGTCAGTGGGGTCACATTTTGGGTCCAACAGGCGTACATGGAGCTGATGCACAGAGAAGGGCACCCTGGTCTCCACTGACGTCACTCTGTGTTGATCTGCTTGGCTGAAGACCCGATATCATTAGCTGTTATCGTGCATCAGAAAGGCCCAGTGGCCTAAACAAGAATCTCTGCAGTAGGTAGTCCTGGGTTAGTAGGGCCATGCCATGGTGTCTTTCTGTAAGATCCCTCTGCCACCGGGATCTGCCGTGGCTCCAGCTACCAAGTCTGCAACCCCATAGACAGAAGGGAGAAGGAGAGGAAGATACCGCAGGCATTTCCTGGGTGTGGCACTGAACATTCCCATTCACACCACATTGGCCAAAACTTAGACACATAACCACATATAGCTGCAGAGGACCCTGGGAAATGTAGTCTTTCTTCTTAGAAGATGTGGACTCTACTTAAAATCAAGGTTCCTTTACTGGGGATAAAGGGGGGAATGGACATGGGGGCTGACTAGCACAGTGCTCAAGGCTATGTGTCTCTACTGCTCTCCGAACTCTCTCCCATGTCTCCAGAATTTGTCACCTTCCCCTGCCCAAGACCTCAGCTTGAGGATGGGACAGGGCTTGGGGAAGGGAGCTGGGGGGGGGGAAGGGTAAAAAAGAATGTATTCCTCCCTCTGCCCTAGGACGCAATAGAGGCTAAACTCTTTTTTCTCTAAATATATTTTTAGTGTGAACTATTTCAAACCTACGGTCAAGAATAAAAAATAATATAACGAACATTAGTGTACCCACCAGCCACTTTGATCAAATTTTGCCATTTTCATATTTGCTTCAGATTTTAAGCAATTAAATATTACAGATAAAAGCACAGTCTCTAGTCTTCTTCCCTTGTCTCTTACCCCACATCTGGCCCCAGAGGTGCGACCATCCTGAGGTCAGTGTTTGTTAGTCCTTTATATGTTGTTTACTCTTAATACACATTTATGTATTATAAATGTTACAAAGTGTTGTTTTACAGGTTCTTGAACTTTATATAAATGGTTTTTACTATATAAGTCCTTGTGCAACTTGCTTTATCCTCTCAGCGTTGTCTTTGAGATGCGTCCACAAAGATAACAGCCATTTTTCAGGGCTGGCTTGTTGTGTGGTATAAGACTATACCACATTTACTTATCTATTCTTTTGACAAAGGGTTGGCTTTTTGCAATTGTTTGCTATTCAATGATGCCACAATAAACATCTTTGTACATGTCTCTTTGTGCACATAAACAAGAGTTTCTCCAGGCCAGTGGTTCTCAAAGTGTGGTCCTGGGACCAGCAGCATCAGCATCATCTGGGAACCTCTTAGAAATGCACATTCTCAGGCTCCTCCTCAGACCTACCAAATCAGGGACTCCAGGTGGACCCCTGCGATCTGTGCTGTAATAAGCCCTCCAGGAGCTGCCAGTGCATGCTAGCATTTAACTGCTGCTCTAAGGTTTATACCAGAAGCCAAATTGCTGAGTTTAAAAGAGGCACTTTCTCAAATTTACTAGATACTGCTAGATTTTTCTCTAAAGTTTACACTTTTATCAGAAGTGAAAGATTCCCCTAATCCTTGCCAGCCCTTAGTAACATCAGGACTTAAATTTCTCTGCCAGGTGGGTGAGAAGTCTGGGCTCTGTTAAATTCTCGGTGGATGATCTTCTCTCTCTGGCCCCAGGAATCCCTCTTACAACATCATGCTTGCTCTCTGCCCTCTGGTCCCTGCCAGGTATACAGCTTTGGAAACACATAAACCTTTATTCTGTAGCCCTGTTGCAGTTTCTCTTCCCAGGACAACAGAATCAAGGGCACTGCCACTCTGGCCTAGTGCCTGGGGACAGGACCCCAGAAAACGTGTTAGTTACTGTGTACCTCCTTATGAGCCTGCCTGGATTGGCCAGGCTCCTCGGTTGTTAAGCAACAGAAATAGGGTTATCAGCAGGATCTGGGGGGCTCACAGAATCCAGGTTGCTGAAGATCAGGTCTGGGGAAGTGGCAGTGCTGTAGTTGGGGAGGGAGGAAGGGCTGGAGGGATCGAGGGAGGGAGGGAATACGAAAGACCCCAGTCAGGCCTGGGCAGAGCCTGCTGTGCCTCCACCGTGACTCCATTCCTATGTGTCCCTTCGCTCTTTGAGTCCCATCCCCAGGCTTTGGATAGGCCCACCCTCTGGTGACTTGAAGAAGGGCTGGGCCTCCTTGGTCTCTGTTCCAGGGGGAAGGCACCAGGATTGCCTTTCACCAGGACCTCACACAATGGGGAATTCCTCTAAAAGGGAGATGGGGACCAACAGGAATAGGGGAGAGGCTGGGAGCTGGAAAGCCAAGAATATCCCCTGCTGGGTGGCCATGGGCCTCAGGTGAGCCAAAGCGTGTTACCGGTTCATTAAACGTCTGACCTTTATGGTATAACATGAGACAGTTTAATGTTTCCCCAATTGCTGCCTCTATGGAGCTGCCTTGTCCTTTCTTGTCCCTCATGACATCGGCCACTTCCTGACTCGCTCCCACCTTCTGTCCCCAGTGGTCTGCCTGCTGCCTCTTACTGCTGCGCACCTGCCGGCCACCAGCCTTCCTGTGCAAGGCAGCAGCAATACCACTTGAGCCTGGCCACTCCTAAGGTGCCCCTTGCCACTGAGCACCCCTCATGCTTGCCATGAAGGGTGTGCAGGCTCTTCTGCTGTCTCCACGCCCAGCTTTACTCTTCTCTCTCCTGGTCTCCTTTTCTCTTCTCAAAGAGGGGTGGGAAGGGAACAGATTCACAGGGCTATGGATGCAAGTTTATGGCCAACTGGGGCACGAGATGTTGGTACACTTGTCTCTGTGAGGGGTTCCCTTGATCTCCTCACTTGGTTTGGAGGGTTGGGAACAAAGGAAAAGCCACAGCACCGCCACCACTTCCCCAGCTGACACTTCTCCTAACTCCTGAGTCCCTTCTCTAAGTGGTCAGCATAATCAGGATCCTGAGGTGAGGGTCAGGGTAACAGACACTCCCTATGAACCTTAGAGAATCGATCTCTCTTTAGATTTTTAGGGTATTTCCACCTCTTTCTCCCCAGGTTTGGGTCCTGGTTGCCAATTCTGGGGCAACAAAAAAGCTTCTCCCTCAACGTGCTATACCTGATGATGGTGGCAGTGAGAAATGGAGTTGTTAGGTTGGCAAGACAAACAGAATGAAAGACTCGGAGCCGAACATTATCAAGCAAGGGAGTTGACTCCAGGGAACCTGGAGGGGAAACTGAAAGATCAGTGTTCCGCCCTCTTACAGACTAGCAGAGGCTTTATACGGTTTGTCTGGGGCAGGGGGCAGCTATTCTGAGCACTCAGCATTCCGTAACAGCTTTGCAGGTTTTTGTTGTTTTTTTGTTTCATACACGATGTTTTTATTGGAACACACCGGCCTTGAGGGAAAGGGAGGGGGCAGGGGGACGGGGTGAGGGAGTAGCAGATATTCTTATGTTAAGCTGACTGTGAGGCCTAGTAAGAGTGTTGGTCAGAAACTGAGCAGGAGGGCTAGGGTTTCACCCCACCCTGACAGGCATACGAACCCCATGCACACTCGAAAATATGGGGGTACTTCAAAAAGCTCGTGGAAAGATTCATATTATCTTTTAATTCTTTTTTCCATGAACTTTTTAAAGTAGCCTTATCCACACTACTTTAGTAAAGATGAAGTGTGCCTGTGAGTAACAGAAAACTGCAAGTAACAGTGGTTTAAACAAAATAGGCATTGATTTCTCTGTCATGTAACAGTCTACTCAGGCAGTCCAGGGCTGCTATAGCAGTTCTGCCTTCCTCAGGGACCCAGGTAATTTTTATCCTATTTCACCATCCTCAGAATATGGTTTTCAACTCATAATCCAAAATGGCTGCTTGTGCTCCAGCCGTCATGTTCACATTCCACACAACAGAAAAGATGAGAAAATGGCAAAGGGCACATCCCTGCCCTTTAAGGCAGCTTTTTAGAATTTGTATGCACTGCTTTACCTTACATCCCATTGGCCTGATTTTGGTCACATGACTATCTAATTGCAAGGGAAGCTGGGGAATGTAGTCTTTTGTCTGGGTGTCCATGTGTCCAGTTAATATCCCAATAAAACAGTTTGATCTGCTCACACATTTGGTTTGATCATCTCTCTCTTCCTTTCTGCCTCCTTTCACCCTGGTCTGGATAGCAGTGGGCACTGGCCTAGGGGGCAACTGCACAGGCTGTGTAATCTGCTCAGAGGAGAACGGCTGCTCCACCTGCCAGCAGAGGCTCTTCCTGTTCATCCGCCGGGAAGGTATCCGCCAGTACGGCAAGTGCATGCACGACTGTCCTCCCGGCTACTTCGGCATCCGTGGCCAGGAGGTCAACAGGTGCAAAAGTACGTGGCTCGCACCTTGTCCTCTGCTAGTGCTGGGCTCCTGGGCACTACTGACTGGCTCACATCTCACCCTCTCATCCCAACACAGCCAGAGAGGAAGTAGGTGTATGCCTGAGCCCAGACTCTGAGATACTTGCTTGGTTCCGGGCTGGCTCTTCATCCCTAGGCAAGTGAGTCTCCTCTCAGCCTTAATCAGCATTAACAGGGCACTGATAGTTCCCAGCACTAATAGGGCAGGTTCTAACCTAGTGTGCTGTGTGGCCCTGGGCGTGTTACTCCCCTTCTCTGGGCCTACCTCAAATGGGAAAAGGAGTCCTAACTCTAATTTTCACTATGACCTGGGACAAATCATCTCTATCTCTGAGTCTTGGTGGAAAAGGAGCCAAGGATCCTCACTCCCAGCCCAGTTTAGCTGTGTGACTTCAAGCAAGTCACTTGCTCTTTCTGAGCCTCCACTCAAATGAGAAAGGGAGTTCTTCTCACACGCAGCTCACTTTGACCTTGGCCAAGTCTGGGCTTCAAAGGAGACACTAAGTCCTGACCCCAGTGCTACAGAACCTAGGGCTACTCAGAGACCCCTCCCACCTCAGGCAGACCCAGAGGACACCCTCCCAGGCAGCTGCCCTCACCTGTGGTGTCCCTGGTCTATTACAGAATGTGGGACCACCTGCGAGAGCTGCTTTAGCCAGGACTTCTGCATCCGGTGCAAGAGGCGGTTTTACCTGTACAAGGGGAAGTGTCTGCCCACCTGCCCGCCGGGCACTGAAGCCCACCAGAACACACAGGAGTGTCAGGGTGAGTGGGGGACCTCCTCACCCTGCCTGCTGCCCCTCCCTCCCTGGGAGGAAGTCATGTGGAGATGGGAGGCCCACCAGCACCATGTCAGGTCCACCGGCTACCTACACATAGTAATCCTGCAAGACACTGGTGCCAGCATGATTATAATAGTAATTATAATCATGTGGTTATGATTACTATTACTACCAACGCTGGCATCATTACTACAAAAGGAGGCAGCAGGACACAGAAGAAGAGCACCAGTTTTGGAATAAGACAGACCTGGGATCAAATCCTAGCTCTTAAAATGTACCCATTAGTGATCTTAAGCAAGTCACTTAAGCTCTCTGTCCCTCAGTTTCTCCAAACGTTTAAAAAAATTACAATAAAACATAGAGCCTACATCAGGGGGAGGGGGTGCTCCTGAGGATTAGATAAATTAATACAATTTAAATAACTTAAAACAGGAACTAGCGTGCTGTAAATGCTCAATGCTTGTTGGCTGTCATTATTACTGCTCTGACTTTCTGACGGCTCCTCTCCAGACTTTCGTCTGTGAGTTCCTCTTCTGTGGTCTGGCTTCACACAAGGCTGCTCCTTGACCTTCTCACCCGAACCCTCCCTGGGCTCACGTTCACAGTCATTCCAACAGCTGATGGCTCATGACTCACTGTCCCCACGTCCCTCCCTGAGCAGCCCACCTGCCCTCTGGGTCCCTCCTTCTCCCCCAACCCTCGTCTTCAGCCTGGTGCCTCCTCTGGGTTTCCTCTGTCAATAACTAGCGCCACGACCCGTGCAATGGCCAAGCCCGAAACACAGGCATCATTGTTGAATCTTCTCTTTCCCTCACCCTCTACCCAACCCGCTCTGTTCATTCATTCACCCAAAAGATATTTACTAGAGAGTCTGCCATGGCCAGTCGCTTTCCTGGATGCTGGGGACGTGTTAGTGGGCAAAACAGACAAAGCCCTTGGCCTCCTGGATATGACATTTCGGTGGGGAGACAGAAGTGTGACACATGCATAAATATGTAATATGTCGGGTGGCAGAAAGAACTTTGGGGGAAAAAATTAAACAGCATAAAGCTCCCAAGCCCACCCCACTCCTCACACCCCCTTCTGCCCACCCCACCCCACCTGCCACCTTCTCCCCACCCTCTGCCCATCACAAGACCATGTGGCCTTAGCCTCCTGCCTGTCTCCCTGCCTCTGGTCTCACGATCTCCAGCCAGTGCTCCACCCAGCAGCCAAAGTGATTATTTCAAAATGACAGTCTGCTCAGCTTCCTCTCTGCCCAAGGCCCTTCAGTGACTCCCATGACTTCGTGCTCTGGGTAGTCTGGTCCCCATCTGCTGGCCTTTCAACCCCCATCCCTTTATTCCTCCCCCATTTGGGTTTCAGCTCTGGCTGGTCCAGTTCTAGACAAGAACAGAGGGCCAGGTCATCCTGGGGACTTTGCTGGTATTATTTCTTCCTCCTGGTTCACCTACTGCTCCTCCCAAACCTGGATAATCCCCCTTCCCTCCCCCCTTACTTCAAGACTCAGTTCAGGAGTCTCCTCCTCCAGAAAGTCTCCATGGTCCCCCTTGCTGTGACCCGTGCCTCCTTGGGCTCCCACAGCTGCCTGTCATTCCCTCATTACTGTACTATGCACCCCCTGCCCTCCCAGCCTGACATCTCTAGGAGGTGAGTTCCAGGAGCAGGCCCAGGTCTGTCCTGTCAGCTGCTGCCCCTCAGCACCAAGAACAGCACCCGGCACCCTATTGGTGCTTAGTCTTTACTTGTTAAATGAATGCATCTAGTAGCAGGGCTGTTATTCTAAGGTCTGGAGACCTGCTTTCTGCACCACCCCCCTTCCCTGTTCTTGAACTTGCTGTATCCATTGTGCAAGCCCCGTGCTGTGTTCCCTTAGCAAACTCCTTACCTGCTGTAGGCCTCAGTGTCCTAATCTGCAAAATGGGGGTATTCACAGCTACCTGTGTTCTGTGCCTACCTCTCAGGGACTCTTAAAAGAATGTGAAAAAAAATATATATATATATATGTATTTTTTAAATGACCCCCTATTAAGAACTTTTATGTCCATGACTCTGGCTTCTAGCCCATAGCAGTCTGTGCATGCTTTAGTGTAGCTCTCATCCCAGGCTATTATAGTTTTTTCAAAATCTCCCCTCTGCTCCTAGTAATAGACTGAGTCCCTTGCGGGTGGAGGGGGTGTATCAGGGGACCGAACCCTTGGATCTGAAGGACACTCACTGGCAACTGACTCTGTCTGTCTGTCTCTCCCTTCACCCCACAGAGGAGTGTGAGCTGGGCCCCTGGGGCAGCTGGAGCCCCTGCACACACAACGGGAAGACCTGTGGCTCAGCCTGGGGCCTGGAGACCCGGGTACGAGAGGCTGGCCGGACTGGGCGGGAGGAGGCAGCAGCCTGCCAGGTGCTTTCCGAGTCAAGGAAGTGTCCCATCCAGAGGCCTTGCCCAGGAGGTGAGCACCAGGATGGCATGTGGGGCTGCAGCAGGCAGGGCCCACAGGTGACTTTTACTGGCCTCAGGATGCTTCCTCCACAAATAGCACCTGTAAGGCTGCCTGAAAGTCCACACCATTGGCCATACCTTCATTAAGCATTACCCTCCCCAGTGTCCTTTCAGGGGAGGGTCTTCCTTGCTGGGGTCAGTCCCAAGTACACTAGGAAGATTGAGCTTGTCAGGAGTTCTCTCCTCTCTCAGATTGACCACCCCTCTTTTAATAACAAAGATTTTGGAACATTCTCTTTACTATTCTGAAATGAAATTCATAGATAATGTAACTCATTTGCACAAGTGTTTTTTGTTGTTGTTGTTTTGGGTGTTTTTTTGTCCTTTTTTGTGACCGGTAAGGGGATCCCAACCCTTGGCTTGGCGTTGCCCGCACTGCACTCAGCCAGTGAGCAAACCGGCCATCCTAAATAGGATCCGAACCCGCGGCGGGAGCACCGCTGCGCTCCCAGCGCTGCACTCTCCCGAGTGAGCCACGGGGTTGGCCCCAAAGTGGTTTAAAAAAAATAAAATAAATCAGTATAGTTCCTTAACTGTAATATAGAAGAGGAAGGAAAAAATTGCATTATGGAAGCGCTCCGGCCCAGCATGCCAGAGAACACAGTGAAGCAGAATCATGGTGAAGGCTGTAGCCGTGGTCAGCGCCTCAAATGCACAACCACGTTGCCATCAGAGATGCGGTTCCCCAAACAGTGACTTATGATTATTAAAGTCCAACCAAACTGTTTGACTTCTTGACTGATACGGTACTAGCAGTCCTAGAATACTCAGTGAATGGAAGTGTCACCTGGCATTTGTATGTAAAACAGAGTTAAGCTCTGAGCAAGCAGATTTTTCAGCTCCATGAGACTGGGCAGGATGTGAGAGAATTGGATGGAATAGGGGACCACTCTCCTTTGTGGGGGACTGTCCCATCCAGAACCCCTGATCCCTGTCCACTGAATGCTAGTGGGAGCTGCTTCTTTGTGACAACCCGGACCACTACACAGATTTCCAAAGTAGCACCTGGAGGCTGTTCAGAATCACTGATTTAGATGGAAGAGAGGCTGCAAAGTGTGGTTGGTAAGATGCAAACCGTCAGTAGTAATAACATGGAACTAGCGATGTTAACTGCACCTACCGCGTGTTGGGCACTATGCTAAGTTCTCTACAGTCATGAACTCATTTAATCTGCGCAATGACACTATGAGGTAGGTATTGTTATTATCCCCACTTTACAGATGAGTGGACTGAGACCAGAGAGGTTGAGTCACTTGCTCGAGGGTCACACAGCCAGGCAGAGGCAGCAAAGAGGAATCTAAAGACATGTTTAAGGGGGAGGGACCTGGGGCCAGGCCACTCGGGGCTCACAGCTGAGAAGCGTTGAAGCTGGGATGTGAACCCGGGATACCACTGTTTCAGAAGGACTTGTGGTGTCTGGGTTGGAAGTACAGATAGCAGAGATGGGAACCTCTGGGAGTCATGCTGGGCAGTTGGGGACAGAGCGAGGTTGATATGGGACCAGAGAAACTAAGAGACTCCAGACCCAGGGAAGCACCCACACAGACAGACAGACAGTTCTCTACAGCCCTTGTTACTGTGGCCACACCTGTCATGGCATCTGAGGGCTGGTCTCTGATTGGCTGGGGGAGAAGGGGAGGTGTAAGGATCAAGAGAGGAAAGTTCCTCCCCAGATACTAACAGCAGCAGCAGCAGCAGCAGCAGCAGGAAAGCGCTGACCACACGCTGGCTGGGCGCGGGCTAAGTGCTTTGTAAGCACAGCTCCTTTAACCCCACAACAGGCCTGCTGCGGCTCCCTGCACCACCCAGGTCTCAGCTCAAACATCACCTCCTCAGAGAGGCTCTCCGTGAGTTTCTCCCCACCCCCCACGAGTCACTTTCCGTCACATCACATCGTAGTACTTACAAGGACACTTCAAAAAGTTCAGGGAAAGATTTGTATTATCTTTTAATTCTATTTTTCCAACTTTTTGAAGTACCCTCATATGTCTTTCTGAAAGAATCTTGCTCATTCTTGTGTTTGCTTGTTTAGTGTCTGTCTTCCTTACTAGAATGTGATCTCCAAGGAGAGCAAGGTCTTTGTCTGCCTGTTCATGGCTGTCTCTCTAGTTAATGCCTAGAACAGGGCTTGGCGTGTACTAGGTGTCCAGTTAGTATTTGGTGGATGGATGAATGGGTGGGTAGGTGGGTGAGCAGATGAATGGATGGGTGGATGGGTGGGTGAGAAGGTGGTTGGGTGGGGGGATGGGTACATAGGTGGGTGGATAGGTGGATGGGTATGTAGGTTGGTGGACAGATGGATGGGTGGGTAGGTGGGTGGATGGGTGGGTGGATGGGAGGGTGAGTGGGAGGATGGGAGGGTAGATGGGTGGGCAGGTGGGTGGGTGGATTGGTGGGTGGGTGGGTAGGTGAGTAGGTGAGTGCATGGGTACATTGGCAGCTGTCAGGCAGGCATAGGGAAGGAATAGGAACCCAAAGCCACTCACCCCCACATCTCCACCTCCAAAGCTGTCAAGGGCCACTCTGGCAGCACCCACACCCTGTCCCCAGATGCTGTCTTCACCTGGGGGCTGCGCAGTCAGCCCAGAGCTTAGAGTGGGAATCTGGCTTCAGTACCCCCAGAGGGCTTGGAGGGGTCTGGGGACCCCTAGAAATAGGCAGCCTGACCTAAGGGGATGATTCTGAATCTGCCCTGTGGAGGGAGAACCCAGGACTGGAGCCGCAGCCCTGACTCCTGGGAAGACCTGCACACAGTTGACACTCAGGAAATAAAACTTCCCTCTCCTTGCCATGGGGCTCTGAGGTCTCTAACTGCCTCGCTGTGTGCCCTTGCACACGGCTCCATGTATGGGGGACAAACGACGTCTAAAAATGGCCTACGTGTGGAGGTACTTTGTAAACCAGAAAGTTAGGGCTGGCCTTGCTCCCGACCACACCTCAGTCTTGTCACCTGTTGATAGTAATGACAAACAACAGCTCAGAAGAGCACTCCAGGCGGCAGGGTTAGCGCAGCCAGTGGGAAGGTGTGAGCCGGCCTGGACCTGCTGTGAGGAGGAGCAGAGAGGAGGCCAGTGACTGGGGTGAGGGGTCAAGTTGGAGGGACTGAGAGAGGTCAGAGATGAAGTGGGGTCGTGCAGGCCAGGGAGAGAACTCCTACTCCATCCAGTGAGCTGGGAGCCACTAGAGGAGTTTGGGTACAGGGGCACCAGACCTCTTTTGCTCTTAAAGCATGCTGGGACTCTGTCCACTCCTGCCAGCCATCTGGCCACTGGTCACTCAATTTGTCCCCTCTGCCCAAGTTTGCCACCTAGAAGTGAGAGCGCAGACCTGGACTCCGGAAAGCCCAGTTTAGGCTGTGCCACTGAGCAAGTCACTCCCCTTGCTAGGCCTCAGTCACCACGTCTGAGAAATGGGACTAATCAGATATTTGTGTTAGGAGCTCAGCCCAGCTGTACCAGGGGTGGTGGGGTGGGGGACACAATGGGGTTGAAGTCAGAATTAGGTCTTGGATTTGCCCCCCAGCCCACCCATCTCCACAGAGAGGACTGGGTGAGGTACAGACCCCCCCCCCCCCCCCCCCCCCCCCCCCCCCCCCCCCCCCCCCCCCCCCCCCCCCCCCCCCCCCCCCCCCCCCCCCCCCCCCCCCCCCCCCCCCCCCCCCCCCCCCCCCCCCCCCCCCCCCCCCCCCCCCCCCCCCCCCCCCCCCCCCCCCCCCCCCCCCCCCCCCCCCCCCCCCCCCCCCCCCCCCCCCCCCCCCCCCCCCCCCCCCCCCCCCCCCCCCCCCCCCCCCCCCCCCCCCCCCCCCCCCCCCCCCCCCCCCCCCCCCCCCCCCCCCCCCCCCCCCCCCCCCCCCCCCCCCCCCCCCCCCCCCCCCCCCCCCCCCCCCCCCCCCCCCCCCCCCCCCCTGTTGTGAGTTTCATGTTCTTGGAGCACTTGGAGCTGTGCTGGCATGTGGCAAGCACCAGCTAAATGCTAAGTTATTGCTGCTGTCGTGTGATTTTGAAGGGCAGAGCCTGTGGCGGGGAGGTTGGCACAGGGATCCAGGCAGAAGGTGCTGAGTCTCTAGCAAAGAGCCTTGTAAACGGTGAAATGAGTGCACGTAGGATGGTCATGGGGGCCCCCAGTAGGCCACCCTAAGTCCTGATGGGGGTTCCACGTGAACCTCCAGGCCAGACCAGATGCCTGGCTCAGGCAGGCCCTCAGCAAATTAATGCTCCTCCCACCCCCTAAGGAGCTAGAGAAAGGTGTTCAGTTTGGGGCAACTTATCCTACAATCCAAACTCTAAGGAGTGATTGCAAAGTCAGCACCCGCACGTCCTCCTGAGCCCCGTCCTCAGGGAGTCGGAGCCGGGGATTGGGGAACCTTCCAGGACCTAACTGGCCCTGCAGCCTCAGAAACACGCCCTGTGCTCGTGTTACAGAGAGAAACCCCAGCCAGAAGAAGGGCCGGAAAGACCGGCGCCCGCGAAAGGACAGGAAGCTGGACCGCCGGCTGGACGTGAGGCCGCAGCAGCCTGGCCTGCAGCCGTGACCGCAACCTGACCGTGACCGTGACCGCGACCGCGACCGCGCACTGCAGCTCGCTGCTTCTGCCCTGCGCTTTCCTTCCTCGCTGCTGCCGCCACCACTGCTTTCTCTTTTTTTCCTTTTATCTTTCCTTCTCCCTCACCTTCTCCCTTTTTTTGTCAGTATACCTTTTCTTTCTCTTTTCTCCTTTATTTCCTTCATTTCTTCCATCGTTATTTCCCTCTCCCCCTCCCTTCTTTCCTTCCTTCCTCTTCTCTCTCCCCTTTTATCTGTCTGCCTTTCTCTTCCTTTCGTTTTTCTTTTTCTTCTTCACTGTGTCCTTCTCTCTCTCTCTCTCTCTCTCACACACACACACACACACACACACTTTTAAGAGACAGACTGTGAGCCTGTGCCCTCCCTTGCAGCTCTCTCTATCTACTCCTTAAAGACAGCAAACATCTTTTTCTAGGCCTTTCCCTGACCCTGTCCTAACTCCACGTTTGCAGAGAAGGGGTTTCTGTGGGGCAGGGCCCATGCTTCTGCTCCAAGAAGACCCCAGAACCCAGGGCTTTAAGCGCCTCATCCTCTGCGCAGTCCCTGGAGGCCATTTCCACAGCCTTCTGCCACCCAGCTTCCCCAAGGAGCCCACTGGAAGAGGCTCCGAGGCCTCCCGAGGCCCGGCCTGTACACCTTCCCCGGCTGCCAGTGGAGGAGCCATGCTGAGGCCTCTGACGGGACAGCCAGCCCCGCATCTGCCAGGTCCATCCTCCTGGAAGCTGCCTGCTGTACCCGACCAGCGCTCTCCCACGGTTCCCATGCCTCTTCCTCCCAAGCTGGCCATACTCCAAAGGCCCTTGGGGACTCAAGCACTGGATCAGGTGGGGCTGTCACCCCTGGCAGAACTAGCCAGTCAGCCCAGAAGAGGCCATCAGGCTGAAAGGAACTCTGAGATTATCCAGCCACTTCATTTCCCACCCCGGCACCTCTCGTCCATTGCACCCATGGAGAAACTGAGGTCTGGGAAAGAAGGGACTTGCCCAAGGTCACACAGGGAACACATGCACTCAGCTTTCCACCTGACGGTACCCTACTAGCACATCCACAGCTGAGAGGAAACTTTGGGGGTCTGTTGGGGAGGGGATGAAGGAAATGGTTGGGTCAGGAGCAAGACCCTGCACTCACCACACCCACCACTGACACCTGAGCATTTGCGTTTCACTGTGACACCCCCACCCCAGGCAGGAAGAACACTAGGAGGAGTCCCCAGGTTAGACCAAGCTTATGAGCAAGGTTATTCTCACTGCCTGTCATTCCGCCGTAGGGAACCCCCCGCCTCCTTTGCACCCCAGAATCCCCAGGAAGGGGCACTCCTGACCTGCATCGCCATTACCAGCTGGCCTGAACTCACCAGGCTCAGCAGCTGGGAGCAGAGATGGGCAGAAGAAGCAAGAGGCTGAGCCCCGAGAGGCCCACGGTGGTCTGGGGAAGGAGGGCTGGGGGCTTGGGAGAGGCTCTAGGTGGTGACATATCACACCCCCCACCCCAGGAGAGTGTCCACCCGAAGATCTGCCTGCACCTGGCAGATGGGGATCCCCTGGCACTGCTCCCTCCCCTTTCCCCCTCACACCACCCTGAGGACAGCTAGAGCCCCTCCTCGCCTGGCCAGGCCACCAGCCGCTTTACTGCAAAAGCTTGTGCATCTGAGATGCTCTGTTGCTGTTTCAAGACCCCAACTTTTTTTTTTAATAAAGGGAAAAAAAAAAAGAAGCTTGCAAATGCTTCTTGGGCATCAAGCGGGTGTTACAAAACCATGATGCTGATGAGTTTGGAGTAGCAGAATCGAAAACATGTGGGGTGGTTTTCGCTGGAATGAACAGGGCTGAGAGGGGTCAGGGTGCACTGGGGACAGGGTAGGGTTTCAGCTTGAGGGGGGAGAATGCTCAAAAGAGAGGAGGGGCCCTCACGTCCTCCAGACTCCTCTCAAGAAGGGGGCTCAGCCAGAGGGAGAAGAGGGCCCCCAGGGCTTCTCAGCCCCATGAAGCACAGAATTGGCCCCAGGAACCCACGTATGGCATGTCTGAGGGGCTGGGGCCCTAAATAGGTTGACAACCCCACAAAGCCATCTAAACAGCGGGAACTGCTGGGTAGAGTGACCTCAGCATTGGGAGGCATGTGTTCAAGTCCCAGCCTGTCACCAGCTATCCGTGGGACCTAGGCCAAGTCATTTCCCCTTTCTGGGCCTCCACGTCTCCATTTGATGGATGAAGAGGAGGCCAGGCTGGATTAAATCCATTGCCCAAATCTGGGAGGCCCAACAGCATTCCTTGGGGAGAATTTTTTTTAAAAATTCAGATTCTAGGGCTCCACCCCAGACCTACTAATTGTGAACAAGTGTAGGAGCAGGCAACGAGAGCAAAGCTAGTCATTCTAGGACAAGCTGCAGGGAGGGGAGGCTCTCAAACGACTTCCAGCCCCAGAGCTGGGGGTCTCGATTTGAGGGCTGCAGTTCTGACTCTGACCTCAAGGATCAATAATCTGAATCTATAGAATTATATATATATTAAGTAAATATATAATTCTATAGAGAAGTTTTCTGCTAAGATTCAAATCCTAGGATGCTGAGGGTGACCAAAATAAGAGAAGAGGGTCCTGCAGTTCCCTGGCCACATTCTTTTCCCTCAGGGGGCCTGGTCCTCTGTCCCCAACTGGGAGCTGGGGACAATGTGTTTTGGTTTCAAATTAGAAGATAAAGCTTCTTCAGGGGCCAAGCCCCTCCTATAGCCTTTATATCTCAGACATTCCCCCCCCCCAGCTCCTAATCCTTAGAAACCCCAGCCTCTCCCACATCCCCCAGGGGACCGAGGCACCTTACTGGGAAGGAGACCCTCTGCTGTCAGGTGGTCGTCATCTAATTGCCTCTTACAGGCGAAGCTTGGAGAAGTTCACAGAGAAGCTCAGAAACTGGCTGTGGTCACACAGCCAATGAGGGGCAGCTGGGGCAAAGCCTAGAGGGAGATTCCAGCTGCTCTGGACCCCCCAGATGCTACTCCAGTGGGAGAGAACAATGGCTTGACTAGAGCTGAGGCGTTCTTGCCAGACCCCTCCCGACTCCCATTCCAGCGGGGCCACACCAGTACCCACTTGGAAAACTCACCCTCCGTCCCCCTCCTCTTCCCTCATCCCCCCTCCCCTCGCCCCACAGTCTGTGCCCCTCCCTCCCTGCCAGACCCCTCACCACGTCCTTGCCTGTCGTTCCCACATGCTGCCACTAGAGGGCGCCGCTCAATTAGGAGCAGCGCAGCAGCCAGGATTGTAACAGCGTTTCTGAAAAAGGGCGACAGTGTTCCTCTTCTCTCCTAGCAGCACTCAAGTGGGGTGAAGGGCAGCGGAGAGGCTGCCTCCTGCCTCAGGCCGGAGGGCAACTGTCGCAATGGTGACCTCAGCTGAGTAGCATTCACAGCAGCTCAAAGAGTGTCAGATTCGGAGGTCCCCGGCCCAGGCCCTTCCTTGCTTAGAGGAGAAACCTGACTCAGAGGAGGACGCGAGACCAACATCCCACGAGGGTCACCATGACAGGACTTTTTGCCAAGACATCTGGTCCCAGGTGACTTGTGGAGCCTTACGCTTCTCCATTTTCTCTTAGTAAATTTCAAGCCATCCTCTGTGGTCCTTCCAACTCCAGAAATGTGCATTCTTATAATAAAAATAAGTGATGATGATGATGTCATATTTATTGAGCACCTACTATGCACCAGACACTGCTAAGAGCTGTAGGTACAGAATCTCATTTCCTTTGCTTTTCTTCCCTCAGTTTAAATCATAACTACCATTTTTCTGACTTCCTCCTAGATTTCCCACATTTTCCCAACCTTTATTTTTCTGCCTCCTTCACAGCAAACCTGCAAGCCAACTTATAGAAGAGGAAATTGAGGCTCAAGTTAAAGTCATTCAAAATCCATCAGTCTCATCCATTTAATAAATATACATAAAGTGTCTGTTGTGTGCCTGGTACTGTGCTGGGTGCTGGTGATAAATACCCCAGCTTTGTCCCCTGAGTGTTCAGTCTGTAGACAGTCAATTTCAATGGTGTGATAAGGCCTTCCACAGAGGACAGGATTTAGAAGGAGGGACAGCAAATCTAACTAAGTGGCTCAGGGAGCTCCTCCTCCAGCAACTCAAGTGCCAAGCTGGGAACTGAAGGATGAGGAGGCTTAATGAGATGGGTGAGGAGTGGGTCCCAGAGGGAGAAAACAGCATGTGTAAAGGCCTGGAGGAGAAGCTACTCACACGGGTGCCAACCTCCTGTGCTGCCAGATCCTGGAACATGGGGGCTCAGCCCTGGGGTCTACTGGTTCCCCCCTACAGCTCCCACACTCCCAGCCTTCCTGTTCGACCCCCCACAGCTATGCCTTCCTGTTCGACCTGCCATTGACGAGGTGGAATAGATCATCCAGCCAGACCTGTGGCTGAAGAAGCCATCTGGGAAGGAGGCCCTCAAGTCCTGACTGTCCCAGCCCCCAGCTGTAGAATCTTCCCAGCTATGACACCAGCAGAAATAAGCTGCCCCACTGTGTTCTGTCTGAACTCCTGATGCTCAGATCCTACAAGCATAATAAAATGGTTATTGTTTTATGCCTCTAAGGTTGGGGAGGGTTGTTTCACAATAATAGACAACTAATTGTGACACCTCTCTCCTAGGGTGGAGGGGCAGGGAAGTGAGATGGGTAAGAACAGACAGAAAATCCCATCCTTACCACTGGCCAATGCTGAGCCTTTAGGCAAGATACTGTGCCTCTCTCTGTGCCTCAATTTCCTCATCTGTAAAAGGGGTTAATAAGGGTACCCCTCATGGTTTGATGTGAGGTTTAGATAAGTTAATACACGAGAAAGGGTTTAGATACATAGTAAGTGCTCAATAAAATTTTTCTATTACATGTGTTTTGTTTCTTTATTCAACAAACATTTTCTACACACGGAGTCTGAGCCAGGAACTGTGCCAGGCATTTAACACTAAAATTTTAAATTCATCCTCCCCAGAGCCCTCTGAAGTGGGCTCTACTATCATTCCTGTATTTTATAGATGGGGAATCTGAGGCTCAGAAAGTAAGTAATGGAATGGGAACTCAAAAACCTAGCCCTCCACCAGGTGGCCACTTCATGCACAGGCACCCACAGGGGCATGTCCCACTCAGCCCAGGCAGATGGGCAGCAGGCAGAATAAATGCACCAGAGCTCCACTGCCGTCTCTTCCACTCAGCATTGCTCCTGGACAGCAGAAACCCTTCATCCAGAAAAGGAACTCCAAATGGTTCTCAGCACCAGAAAAGATGGTCAACCTCACTCAAGTTAAGTGACAATAAAATCACACTGAGCTACCATTTCTCACCTATCTAATTGGTAAAGAGCCAAAAAGCTGAAACTACAGGGCCTTGCTTGGGCTGTGGGTGACCTGGCACTCTCGCCTATCTTCCTGGAGGAAGAGTGACGTGGCCCAACCTCTATAGAAAGCGAGGTGACACATCTATCAAAATTACAATGTGATGAAGTCCTGTAGTATATGTATGTTGCCTCTGGCTTTATTCACTCAACCATATGTTTATGAGATTCTTCCATGTTGTTGTGTATCACATTTGTTTGGTCTATTCTGCTCTATAATATTCCATTATTTGAATAAACCACTGTGTACCATTTTGCTTTTGATAGATACTTGGCTTGTTTCCCATTTTTATCTTTTACAAAACATGCTGCTATAAACATTCCTGTATGTGTCTTTGGGGACATATTTGCATGTGTCTCTTTTGGGCATATACATATATAGGGGTAGGAATGCTGGGCCATAGGATACGTATATGTTTAAACTCAATGACTAATTCCATATGGGTTTTCAAAGTTATAGCAGTTTACACTCTCAGCAGAGCATAGGGTTCCTGTGGCTCAACAGCTCATGCCTAACAGTCAGTCTTGATAGCTCGTCCAGTAGATGTGTAGTGAGGTCTCATTATGTCCTTAATTTTCAGTTCCATGATTACTAATGAGGTTACATATCTTTTCAGATATTTATTAGCCATTCACATGTTTCTTTTATGAAATGTCTATTCGGTTTTCTTGTCCATTTTTCCATCAGGTTGTCTGTCTCTTATAGGCCTATGAAAGTTTTTATGTGTTCTGGATATGAGCCCTTTTATATATGGCTAGATTCATTTTGTTAATACAAGTGTACTTCAAAAAGTTCATGGAAAAATAGAATTGAAAGATAATACAAATCTTTCCATAAACTTTTGAAACACCTTCATATTTTATTTAGGATTTTTGCATCTATGTTCATAAACAAAGTTAACCTATAAAAAACAACAACAAACAAACAAAAACCAAACAAAAAAACCCACACGTGTCCCCTGACCCAGCAATCCACTTCTAGGGATTTATCCTCCAATTAGTCTGGCCCATGAGCAAAATTGTACCTGGGGACACGGATGTTCCCTGCAGCCTTGCATGTCATAACAAAACGTTGGAAACATCCCAAATATGTAAAGGAAACCTGTTTAAGATACAATCTCGTAGCACTCAATGGAATACTATGCAGCTGAGAGGCATCAGGAAGAAGCATTTGATGCAATGACACAGAGCAGTCCCCAAGACGTGTTGCTAAGTGAAAAAACCAAGTTGCAGAACAGCATGCATAGTAAGCCACCATTTAGGGGGAAAGGGAAGGAGAAAAATATACATGTGTGTATGACTCGTGTATGTGCAAAACCTACCTATGAAAAGACATGCTAGAATCCAGCAAAAGTGATTGGTCTGTGGTGGGGTGAGAGGGCTGGGGTTAGAGTGGGTAGAAAGGAGACTTGCTTTTCTCTTTTGTTCCTTTTGAATTTTAGGCCATGGGAATATATTACCTCCCCCCCCCCAAAAAAAATATACTTCAGGGACATTTTGAAAACTAGTCTTTAAATAACTTCAGTAAGGATCCATATGGCTTTGACATAAATTCCAAAATGAAACATTTTTCAGACAGTGTTTTGGAGACACGTCCTCGAGCTCAAGGAGTGAGCCCCAGGGGTGATGCCCTAGTTGCCTGCCAAAGAGCAAGGGTCCAGCCTTCGAGGAGAACCTTTCCCTGCACGCTGTCCCATGGTGAGCTTCCTCCTGGTCACGCAGGGTCCACTTGCACCCCCTATGCAAACCTGGTGCAAGATTCTGCTGAGACATCATCCACATGCCAAGACTCAGAGGTGAATTGTGCCTGAGCTCACTAGAGGTCCTTGGTACTCCAAAGTGGAGATGATAGAATGTGTCAGCAAGTCACACAGACGTGGGTGTGTATCCCAGCTCTGAGCCCAGCTGGCTGCTTGACCTTGGGCAAATCTCTTTACCCCACTTTACCCCTTTCTGCAGCTGCAAATGAGGCCAAAAGCAATAACTCCCATTCCCAGGAGTGGTGGAGGATGAAATGATAGGAGGGTGTAAAGCCCTGGCTTGTAGAAGGGCTAAGCTATGGTAGCTCTGGATATTATAACTCCATTCATTCTCTCATTCATTCATTAATCTCCTTGACTCCAAATCGTATCTGTCCTTCAGCAAAGATGCTCCTCCTCCAGGAAGGCTTATCTGATCCGTGCCCCCGAGCCTCCTTCCACACCCCTGTGGGATGCCTTGGGCCACAGCCAATTTCTATTCAGTCTGAGTCCTATAACTGTCTGGGCCACCAGGGAGCAGCACTGCCCGGGATGTGGAGGAGCAAGGCTGGAATTCGAGGGCCTCAGCGGGAGATAACACCCCCCTCGCTCCCCCGCTGACATCTGTGCAGCCCCATTGTGTGCCAAGCACCATGTAGAGTACCCTGCCTGCTTTTGCTCACTGGAGCCTCATGGCTTCCCCATGAGGGAGGCACTACTATCACCGCCTTTCCATCATTCCCGTTTCTTTTCTTTCTTTCTTTTTTTTTTTATTTGGGTGGCAAGAGTTGAGTTAATCATTCTCAATTCTTGCAAACCTGTTTCTCACTGAATTTATTTTAACTTAATTTAACTTCCCTCTTGATGCCCCCCACCCTTCCCTCTTCCCCTCCCACCCAGGCACCCACTCTCATGAGCCTGTCTGTGTCCTAGAATGTACATGATCCTTTTAAAGCACTTAAGAATGTTTTGTAGGTTTCTGCATTATTTATTCACAGAAATGGTCTTGTAATGGTCTACAGATTTCCTCCTAACTTTTACTTTTTCCCCTCCACCTGCTGTTTCTTACACACTCCTGTGGTTTACTTTTCCTGCCATCAGCCATGGATTCTCTTCTGCTTGCTTGCTTAAACTGTGTCACAGTGGCCCATCTCCTTCTGGACCTGTAGGGGAATTTCTCTGGGGAATACACCCAGGATGAGAGTGGCTTGGGTCACTGGATATACTCCTACTTAACGATCGCTGGGTACTGTACCAGCCCAAACACGCTGCAGAACATGGAACTCCCATCTCCCACACCCTTGTGATTCCTGGCTGTCTAACTTTTGCCAGTCCAGTACCTCATCACTACTTAACTCACATTTCCCTGATTATTACTGAGATTGAGCATGTATTTGCACACTTGTTTGCCACACATCCATTTTATAGGTGAGGTAACTGAATCTCAGGCCCCAGGTAGTAGAAGGTGGAGCCAAGAGACACAGGCAGGTCTGTAAGAGGCTGAGACCCTGCTCTGAGCCTCACATTGGGCCACCTCCCTAGCAGCAATAGTGTGTTCACCATCTGCTCAGTGAAGGAATATTTGCTGGCACCTTTGTGATCTCAGGGGACTGTGGTCGGGGGCAATGACTTAGAATAAACAGTGGCAGTTCCTGTCCATTAACCCAATAACAGGTAAGAGGAGCAGTTTGGGAGGCTGGACCTCACTGTTGGAGGGAGCAGAGCAGGCACTGGGGCATTGGGAGGGATCGGGGGATGGCCAAGCCTGCCCATCAACGTTGAGGAACACAGAGGAGGAAGCAGGAGACCAGGAGCCACCAGGACCAAGGGGCTGGAGGGTGCCTTGCCCCATGTCAGGGCTGGTGCAAGCTAGATGTCTCCCCACTCCTGGAATAAAATCCATATTCCTCATGGTGGCCACAAGGCCCTCTGTAATCAGCCCACACTCCCTCTCTGACCTTATCTCTCGCCCTCCTCTCCTTGCCTCCTCCAGGCACACTGGCCTCCTTGGTTCTTTAAACACACTAGGGTCATCCGGGCCTTTGAACTTCCTATCTGTCTGCCTGGAAGACTCTCCCCCTCATTCTCCACATGGCTGGCTCCTGTTTCTCGAAGTCTCAGCTCAAAAGTCACCTCTTCAGAGAGGCCTTCCTCGAAGTCTCAGCTCAAATGTCACCTCTTCAGAGAGGCCTTCCCTGATAACCTTATCTAAATATCATGGCCTCCTCCAAGTCATTCTCTAGTTAGTATCTTTTAAAATGTTTATTTCTCGCCCCTATTGTGACTTTAAATTATCCTGTTTATCTAATTGTGTATCTCTTTATGGTGTGTCTCCCTCACCTCACTGTACTCGCCTTTTCCACCGGACTATATGCAGGGACTGTCGCTGCCTCGTTTACCACCGTATCCCGAGTGCCCAGAAGAGCAGCCGGCCCATAGTAGACACTCAATCGACAGTTGTGGGATGAATGAAAGAAGGAAGGAATGCCTTGACGGCCCCAGGTCATTCACTTTTTGAGTGGTCCCTCTGGGCCAGGCACAGTTCACTCCTCAGATGACCCAAAAGAGAAGGGATCATTTTACCAGAGTAAACAGAGGCACAGAGATTCCATTCCTTGCTTGAGTTCTCACAGCTCCAGGGTGGGAGGCCTGGGTTTTAAGCTGCCCGTTGTACCAGTTTCTCATACTTCCTGCACTGCACTAGGAAGGCCTTTGGTCCCAAACAACTTACTACCCACCTTGTCATCTTGTATCGCTGCCCCCTGACAGTGACACTTCCTTTCTTCCCACCAAGATGCAATCACATCAAAAGCCCCGTGGCCACTTGCGAAGGCCCCTTTCTGTCTTGAACACCACCAGTTTCTCCTCCCCAGTGATCCAGCCTTGTGATTATGGCTCCTTTCTCTGCACAGAATACCTCTGAGGTGCAGCATCTGTATTTTTGTGGGTACCAGTAGTTTGTTCCTTTTCATTGCTGAGTAGTATTCCGTTGTTTATTTACCTATTAGTGGATGATTCTTTATAGCTTTTGGTGAGAAAAGCTCCCATAAACATTTGTGTACAGGTTTTCATGTGAACATGCTTTTCATTTCTCCTGGGTGAATACCTAGGAGTAGGATAGCTGGTCATATGGTAAGTATATGTTTAATTTTATAATAAATTGCCAGACAGTTTTTCCAAGTTCCAGTTGCTATGGGCCCTCACCAGCTCTTGGTAGTATCAGTTATTTTTAAGTTTAGCCATTCTAATAGGGGTGTAGTGGTATCCCATTGTGGTTTTAATTTGCATTTTCTGATGGCTAATAGTGTTGAGTAACTTTTTCTTGGTAGTATCAGTTATTTTTAAGTTTAGCCATTCTAATAGGGGTGTGGTGGTATCCCATTGTGGTTTTAATTTGCATTTTCTGATGGCTAATAGTGTTGAGTAACTTTTCATATGCTTATTTGCCATCAATATCTATTTTGGGGTGAAGTACCTTTTTAAATCTTTTGCCCACTTTGAGGGAATTATTTGTTTTCTTATTATTGAGTTGTGAATGCCCTGTATATATATTTCTGGATACAAGTCTTTCATCAGACATGACTTTTGCAAATATCTTCTCCCAACCTGCGGCTTGTCTTTTCATTTTCTTAACAGTGTCATTAAAAGAACAGAAGTTTTGAATTTTGAGNCGGCTTGTCTTTTCATTTTCTTAACAGTGTCATTAAAAGAACAGAAGTTTTGAATTTTGAGTAAGTCAAATTTATCAATTTTTTTTTCTTATGGTTCATGTTTTTTGTGTCTTCTTTAGCGGCTTGTCTTTTCATTTTCTTAACAGTGTCATTAAAAGAACAGAAGTTTTGAATTTTGAGGAAGTCAAATTTATCAATTTTTTTTTCTTATGGTTCATGCTTTTTGTGTCTTCTTTTAAAAAATCTTTGCCTGACCCAAGGTCACAAAGATTCTCTTCTATGTTTTTATCTTGAAATTTTATGGTTTTAGTTTTCACATTTCGATGTATGGTCCATTTCAGGTTAATTCTTATATATGGTGTGAGGTGGGGGTCGTGACATTATGATATTCATATATGGGTTTTCACCCACAGTTCCTGGCTCATGCAACTCTCTGACCTTCTGTCTTCCTTTCAGCTGCTCCCTTTCCTCCCCAAGGCAGGAAATTCTGACCTACCTTAGCTGATTGTAAGTCATAAGACCCTGATTTCAGGAGGGTCCTGCCCCATGCTCAGGAGGAAAGGACACTGTACAGAGAGGCCAAGAAGAATCTGAACAAACAGGCCTTGCTGGGTTTCTCCACTCAGTTTGTTAGTGTTAGATCATACCCTTTTTGTCCAGTCACATTTCTATACTATTGTCCAAGCTTCAGTCATGCCTATGTGATGAAGCTTCCATAAAAACCCAAGAACACAGGGTTAGGAGAGCTTCTGGATAGCTGCACACATGGAGGTTCCTGGAGGGTGGTATGCCTGGAGGCAGGATGGAAGCTCCGTGCCCCTTCCCCATACCTTTCCCTACGCATCTCTTCATCTGTGTCCTTTGTAATATCCTTTATAATAAACCAGTAAACCTAAGTCCATGTTTCCCTGAGTTCTGTCAGCCACTCAAGCAAACTAAACAAACCCAAGGAAGAGATTATGGGAATCCTGATTTACAGCTGGTTGGTCAGAAGTTCCAGAGGCCTGGGCTTGAACTGGCATCTGAAGTGGGGGACAGTCTTGGGGACTGAGCCCTCAACCTGTGGGATCTGATTCTATCACCAGGTACATACTGTGAGAATTGAATGCAGCTGGTGTCCACTGGAGAACTGCTGGCTTGCTTGCCAGCGAGGAGAAAACCCCACACATTTGGTCACAAAAGTTGGTCTTCTATGTTGTTGATTGTTGTTGACTAAAAGCATAGAAGAAAAACACTGCACAGTGTGTTTCTCCCACTCCTCACAGGGGTTGAGTTTTGTTTATTTTTATTTACATATGGATGTGGAATGCAACTTCACCTCTGGAAAATGATCCTACATATATCCTCTCACAAATGAACAAAATGGGTATTAACTGTAACCTTGACTGAAAGAGCAAAACGTTGGAAGCAGCCCGTGCCCGTGGCTGAAGACCGGCTAGGTGCACACTGGCCCATTCACGCAACGGCAAACCACGCGGACAAAGAGCTGGCCTCCTGCCGTCAGCCACAGACGACTGTAGAGTTGTGCGCTGCTGGAATTCACGCTGGTTGCTCAGTGTCCGTGCTGAACAGTTGTTTTGAGACCATCCTGGTCAGGCATCAGAAAGAATGAGGAGCTCTTTATGGAGTGATATAGGAGGATCTCTAACGGCTGTTGTTAAATAACGAAAGGATGGTGCAGAGTAGTGTGTGCGGACTTTGCCATCAGTGGGTAAAAAGTTCCTATGTGTATTTCCTTGCATGGGCATAAAATATCTCTGGGCAGATTCATGAGAAATTGGTGACGGAGGTTGCCTCAATAAAGAGGGGTATGGGTGTCTGGAGGGCAGGGGTGAGACAGAGACTCACTTTACACCATGTCCCCTTTTGTACCTTTGGGATTTTGTACTATGACTATGAATGTATACTCAGAAAATAAATACAAAAAGAAAATAAAACCAAACAAAGCAGCCATACTTTCCCTGGGGTGCCCGGTCTGGGAGAATCTGTCCCATGTGCATAGCCCTCCACAGTTTGGGAAATGCTTTCACGTTTCCCCTCAGGTTTCCCAGCACACAACTGCTCAGCCAGCCCAGCTTGATGGGGAAAGCCTCCTTCTCAGATGGGGAAACTGAGGGTCTGAGCAGAGCTGACATTCCCGAGGTCACCTGGCCCAAACCAAGGTACTACATCAAGTAACTACCAGGGCCAGAGGGACTGAGAGCCAGGGAAGAGGCCCGCAGTCCTACCCCACAGGGACCCAGGCTGAGTCACTTAAGGTACCGCTCAGAGCCGAGCCCATCTGGAAGCTATTGCCAACCCCACCCTGGGCTGCGGAGCGGGGGTGGGCAGAGCCCCCAGGCTGTGTGTGAATCTGTTCCTCATCAAGGCTGGTGCTTTGGACTGGGCACCAGCCCTGGAAATCCCATTTCCCAGCCAGGCCAGGCCAGGCCATCCTCAGACCAGCCACACTCCCCACGGGGACCTGAACAAGCCCACAGTGCATGTGGAGAAACAGCCCCCAGAGCAGCAGGGAGTGCGGTTCTAGTTTCAGGTTCTTTTACCTCAGAGCTTCAGGTTCCCTACTCGTAAGCATTTAAATAAGCCTACTCATGCAAAGCACTCAATACAGTCAGTATTCAACAGCAATAGCTGTTATTATCTCCTGACTTCCCTCCTGGTCTCATTACTTTACAGTAGGTGCCTAAGAAATAATTGGACAGCTAATGTGCCCAGCGCTGTTTAAGCACTGTGTACTAACTCATCCCAACTTCACAGCAGCCATCTAGCTTGACTTTTCTGATCACCCAGCTGAAGCTCAGAGACATTGAGTAACTTGCCCAAAGTCACACACCCAGCAGGGGGATAGCCAGGATTTGAACCTGGTCACCTGGCTCCAAAGCCCTCATTCCAAAGCTGTCCTCTATGCACCCGAACCTCCCCCCATCAATCCCTGATTCCTATGGGTGACTGTGATGGTGTCCCCTAAGATGAAGACAAACACTGACCTCAACCAGTGTTGGTTGATTGAGAGATCAGCATCTACAGCCCAGCCATGGGCAGAATCTGGACTCCCTAGCCACCTGGAACTGATCGAGAAAACTAGAGGCAAGGAGGCTGGGACGCAAGGCTGCAAGAGTGGGGCAACGGGCACCTCACACACGGGGCGGAGTCTGGAGCAGCCTGCTGGGGGGATGGATTTACATGACCCCCACACGTAAAGAGCACATGCTGCCCACGAGCCTCATGTCCAAGAACCTGCCTTACAGAAACCTGCCCTGTGCACAAAGAGGCACCAACGAGGACTTTCCCACAGCCTGTTAGAAGAAAACTGACCACAGCCCAGATGTCCATTGGGGTGGTCGGCTCCACTGCTGGTGGCCCAGCCACACTGTGGAAAAGTATGCAGTGATGAAAAAGCCTGACACAGGGCTCACTCGCTGACAGGGCTCCATGCAGAGCCCATTGTTCAGAGGACAAAGGAAGCCACAAGGTAGCTGAACAGGGCATGTCCACCAGAGCTGTCTACGCAGAGAGCTGGGAACCAGCGGGAATGAGGCTGTGAGTTGATGGATGGGACACAATTTTAACTCTTTGCTTTATACCCTTCCAGAACCTTTTTTCCTGAATCAATATTTGCTATTTCAGAATAAGAAAAAGTGAACAGGCCTGCAACACTGTGGTTAGCCTATGGTGAGGCTCAGCCCAGATTTGATGAGAGCATGTTGAGCTCCAGGTGACCATTCGGTGCTGGAGACAGCCGTGAAGAGGGGCCCCATCCCTGCATGTGGCCCCAAGTGCCTGACGGAGAGCGGTCTTGATGGAAGTGGGAGAGAGGCTCAGGAAAGCCAGGACGAGGGCATGGTTGGGGCCTGAGGGCCAGAGTCCTACAGTGGATTTACTGAGTGCTTACAACGGGTCAGGCGCCTGTCTAAGCGTGAACTCTCCCATCACCATCCCCATTTTACAGATGAGGAAACTGAAACCCAGAGGACGTAACTCACTCGCAGCTAGTAACTGGCAAGGTCAGGCCGCAAATGCAGGCCGCCTGACATCGGAGCCCACGCTCCCACCCGTGCCTCAGTCCTGCCCCATGGAGTGACCTGGGACCGCCACCTCACCCTCCACTCACGGACCTTCCCGCCCGGCCTGAGTACTGGCCTGGGAGTCTGAAGCCCGGCTTTTGAGCCACTCTGGCCTCTGCTCCCTCGTCCCTTCCAGCGTTGGATGAGGGCAGCCAGCAGTCGGTGACTACTCAGCCAAGAAGCCTGGGAGCGATTAGGGCCAAGCCAAGGTTTTTGGACAGAGGCGCCTTCTGCATTTTAATCAAAGGGTGCATGGAGAGACCAGCTCAAACTGCAGCTGTCCAGTAGGGCTGGGGCGAGCGATTAGGGCCAAGCCAAGGTTTTTGGACAGAGGCGCCTTCTGCATTTTAATCAAAGGGGGCATGGAGAGACCAGCTCAAACTGCAGCTGTCCAGTAGGGCTGGGGTGGGACTGGAGGAGAGAGAAGTAGCATCCCTCAGGAAAGGGGAGACAGGCCACAGGAGGATAGAGCAGAAGCTGGAGTGAGACAGGGAATCAGGAAGAACATGGAGGAACCCAGTCCCCTGGGTGCTGAAGAAGCCCAGTCCTCTTGGAGGTGGCAGACGGGCTTGGATCTTCGTTTCCTTCCTGTCTGCTTCCATCTCCTTCCAGGCTCTTGAAAGAAAAAACCTGCCCTGGTAGTTATTTGGGCTATAGGGACAACTTCTGGTCCTGTCTTCTCCTTCTGGTGGACAGTTTTTTTCAGGGGAGTAAAGCTTGGGTCCCTGCAGAGGTTTTCCGGGAGAAGAGAGCTGGAAGGCTGGAGCAGGAAGGGAGGGATTGGGTCCACCTCATGGTAAGTCCTGCCCCCAATCCCCCACACCAGGCAGAGCATCCATGAGGTAGATGAACACTGTCCCCCAACTCTGAGCGAGGGGTGGGTGGATAGACAGCAACCAAGCCAATCTGAAAGCCGAAGGGACCTCAGAAATCATGCACATGAGTAATACCACAGCGACACTGGCGCCAGCAATTGGGTGCTGAGACAACAGAATGACAGTGACTCCTAGCAGTTCCCGGGCACAGGGCACTGTACACTTGGTCCTCACCATAACCCTGGGAACTGGGCCATCCTCCTCCTGGATGAGGAAACTGAGGTACGGGGAGGTTAAATAACTTGCCAAAGGACAAACAGCTAGAAATGGTGGCACCAAATCAGCCCCTCCTCAAACAGAGGAGAAAAGGGAGGCTCAGAGAGGGGCAGTGACCAGCCCAGATCACACAGCAAGGTAGAGGCACGGCAGGGGCTGTGAAGGCCCTGCCTCTGACTTTCAGGACTGTCCCCTTCCTCTGCTCTATGGCAGGCTTTCCAGGAAGGCAGGAATGTGTCCCCATCATCCCAAGGGCCTGGACTCTAGTCTGAGCCTCATTCTCCCAAGGGATCCAGCCTCCACTTGTGGAGGGTGATAGGGGGAGAGAGAGAATGGGTGAGAGAAAGGGAGGGAGAGGGAATCAGCTTAAGCCAAGTGAAGAGGGGGGAGGAAAATTTGGGCTGGCACCCCTGTTTCCTCTCTTCCTTTGGATACCCTTCCCATACCCCCAGAGCGGGCACCCAGATGAGAACCCTTCCAGGGGGTCCTCCACCCCTCCCACCACAGCCCACCAAAGCCTGCCTTTTGTCCCAGGCTGGCTGCCCTTGCAGTCATCACCCCCTCCCTCCCCTGCTCACCCCACTCCAGCTGCACCGCCCTCCTCTCTGTACCGAGAGCTCATTCCAGCCCCAGGGCCTTTGCACTTGCGCCTCGCACCTGCCGTTCCCTCTGCCAAGAGCACTCTTCCCGGATCCTCCCTCATGTGGCTTGCTCCTTTTGCTGCAGTCTCAGCCCATGCTAGGAGGTTTCCTCCGACATGGAAACGCACAGGACCTCTGCTCCCTGTGCCTGCCTCACCTAACTCACTGTCTTCTCATCGCTCACCCTGTCTCAGCTCCTCTCGTGTGTTTATTTGTCTCTGTGCGCATTGCCTGATTCTCCTGCTAGAATATCAGCTCCACGAGTCCAGGGTTTGCATCTGTTCATTCACTGCTGTATTAACAGCCCGTAAAGAATGCCTGGCACACAGTGAGGTGAAGGCACAGGCCCCAGGGAAAGGCCATGCTGGAAGGAAGCTTATCTCAGGGAAAGGCTGCTCTAAAGAGAGTGCCCTTAGCAAGCGGTCCTCAGATACCCTCAGGGCCTCCATATTCTTGTCTGTAAAATGGGGCTGACACCAGCAGTGCCTTCGTTGCTGGGTCTTGCCAAGATTGAATGAGGTCAGGTCTATGGAACAATCAGCCCCGCACCTGGCAAGGGAAAAGTGCTCTTGGATATTTACAGCAACCCCTATTATTATTACCATTGTTGCTATTGTTATTATTAGTCTCTTACCCAGACTCCAGACTCAGTGCAGGTGATGGGCTGCTATCTGGCAGTCACAAGGGGTCTCGTCTCAGCCCCACAGGGTGGTCGACACTGGCTCTTCAGGTCTCTTCACCTCCACCCTCTGCCTTTGCTGATGCCCACATGGACTGTCCTCCCGATCGACCATGCGCCACCCATCCTAGAAACTTCACAGGGTGTCCCCAGGTGGAGGATGTAGGGCACTAAGCCCACAAGGCACAATGCAACACCCACCACAGAGGCTTATTTTTCACTCGCCAAAAGTCCAACACAGTGCCACTGGTGAGTGAGCGGCTCTCTCAAGCAGAGTCCAGGCCCCAAGCTCCTTCCACCTCATGGCTCTGCCTTCTTCCACCAAGGCTATCAGGGTCTCCAGGCCTTTGTGCACCAAGACCCCGGGATTGGAACTCAGTCCCATGCCACTCTAACTGCAAGGGAAACTGGGGGATACAGGCTAGCCATGAGCCTGGGAGGAAAAGGCAGTGGGTATTTTCATCTCTGGGGGGTCCCTTCCTCAGGGGGGAGCAGATTTTCTACCTGGGGTCCTGGGATTGTCAGGGAGGGGTTGGCAGAGAAAGACCTCTTAGTGTTGCAGCTCCACAGGGCACCTTGGGGCAGGCACTCAGTTCAGGCTTTCTCGTGCTAGTGAGGTGGGTCTTCTGTCCCCCATTTTAGAGACACAGGTGCAGAGAGTGAGATAACGTGCCCGCTGTCACCCACCCACTGGCAGGACAGATGTGGGTTTACAGTCAGGTCTGTCTGGCTCGAGAACTCTTGCAGAGAAAGAGTACTGAGGAGGGGAAGATTGGCCTTCATTTTCTTCCTGGGTAGCAAGGATTGAGCTGTGGTAGGGTGAATCCAGAGGCCAGGCCAGGCCAGGCTGTGGTCGAATCCTGGGGCACAGAAAAGGACACCATGCACATTGGCATTTAATGCAGTTTTTATGGCTCATCTTTTATTTCCAGGAAGATCCCCTAGTTGGACAGTTCCACTGAATTATCCCTACCCCCCTGCACCTCCCCCCCCACACACACACATACTCCAAATAAAAAGCCTGGAGGATATATGAGCCAATATCTCCGTGTTCCAGGAAACAACAGAAAAATCTTTAGCCCAAGAACAAGGTATTTATTGTCCCCACTCCACTGATCCAGTGTGTAGGGAGTGTAGCCGCCACTTCCTACCCTGCTAACGGACCTCCGCCCCTTCACACTAGGAACCACCCCTACCCACTCACAGCCTATGGGTGACGGTGGCCACTGGAGAGTCCACGTGGCAGATCCCGTCTCTGCTGGCCACCACAGTCTGTTCCAGCATGGCAGCATGACCCCACTAGAGCCAACGAGATGCTTTTCAGGAATGTCATGGGAATTTCATGGAATGTCATGTTATCTCTACTTTCAGCTACAAGTAATGGGATTTAATGCAGGGGCTTAAACAACAGGTTTATTTTTCTCTTTTAGAAAGAAGCCTGGGGCCGGCCCGGTGGCACACTGCTGTAGTGCGCCGCTTGGGAAGCGCGGTGGCGCTCCCG
>NW_007732003.1:124584-126334 GCF_000696425.1 Galeopterus variegatus
AGGGTTGCGATCCCGTTGCTGGTCCCGGTCCGGTACAGGGGTGACACTGAGGGTTGCGATCTGTTGCCGGACACGGAAAAAGACAAAAAGGAAGAAAAAAAAAAAAAAAAGAAAAGAAAGAAGCCTGAAGGTAGGAGTCCAGCAGCTTAGCAACGTCAGGGCTAATGTGATGACTTTTTTGGCCTTTCCCTCATCGTGGCAAGATGGCTCATGCTCCAAGCATCACACCTGTGTTCAAGGCAAGACAAAGTGGGGAGGGGCCGCTCTAGCCACATCAGAGCAGCGAAAACTCTCCCCCTGCCACTGACTTCAGCTTATGTTCTCATTGGCCAGAATCGTGCTGTGTGGCCACTAGCTGTAGGGGGCTTCAAAGGTGGACGTTTGGCTAAACAGCCTCTGTAGTGGTAGAAGGCTGACGGAAGGGACACTGAAAAGCCAACCCCAAGGTCTGCTATGAGGCATTCTTTTTCTCTCAGGACCTGGTTCTTTGGGGGCGAGATGGGGGGCGGAGGATGGGGAAGCTGGCATTGCAGGCAGCTGTCTCGCCACTATGACTCGAGAGCCCATCTGAGAATGGAGCCAGCTCTGGTGATGTTGGAGATTCTAGATCCAGCCATGCCTGAAGGCTGCTACTCTTGGATGTATCATTACATGAGCAAAAGAATAAGAAAAAGAATAATTATTATAATACACATGTTCTGTTTTTTGGTTTGAGTCCAAGTGTTGTCTCTTGGGCAAGAGAGGCCTCGTGGTAGAGGAGACAGCGTTCAGATTTGGAATCGGGCCTCTTAGTACCAATCCTGGTTCTGCCGTGATTTGGCTATTGTGTGGATTGAGCCAAATGTGAAAATTCCTGTCACAGAGCAGGCCCTCCACCCACAGCACCTGCCTTCTTCCTTCCTTTCATTCATTCACATGCATGTTTGCAGAAGCCGGACATGCATGTCCCAGCTATGTTTGCTGTGGCATTGGTACAATTTCTCTTTTTCCTTCAGATCAAGTAGTCTTGAAGCTGACGATTCTGTCCTGTGTTTTTCTGTATCCACAGCCCATAGCACAGAGCCTTGGTATAGTCAATGCTCAGCAAATGCTTGATCTAGAGAGTACAATACTTCATTTATCCGTGTAACAAAAATTTATTGAGCACCTACTGTATGCCAGGTACATTGTAGGCAGAAGGGATACAGAAGTGAATGCTTTAGATACCATCCTTGTTCTCAAGGGTTCACAATCCAATGGGGAGTGCTATGATCTGAGGGCTTGTGTCCCCACCAAAGTTCGTATGTTGAAACCTAATCCCCAATGTGATGGTGTTAGGAGGTGGGGCTTCTGGGAGATGATTACGTCATGGGGTGGAGCCCTTATGAGCAGAATTAGTGCCCTTATGAAAGAGGCTCTGGAAAGACCCTCGCCCCCTTTCCATCATGTGAGGACACAGCTAGAATGCTCCATCTATAAACCAGAAAGCAGCTCTCACCAGACATCCGATCTGCCCACAGCTTGATCTTGGACTTCCCAGCCTATGAGAAATAAATTTCTATTGTTCATAAACTATCCAGTTTCTGTTAATTGGTTATAGCAGCCCAAACAGACTAAGACGGGGAGACAGTCAACAAGCCGACAAGCAAGTAAACTTAGCCTACGATGTCAGATAGTGAGAGAGGCAGGAAGAAACCAAAGTGGGGAACGGGGTGGAGCTGATGTGGAGGATGCACTTTTATAGGGTGCCGGGGGAAGATCTCTTAGAAGG
>NW_007732003.1:126849-143387 GCF_000696425.1 Galeopterus variegatus
GTTCATAAACTATCCAGTTTCTGTTAATTGGTTATAGCAGCCCAAACAGACTAAGACGGGGAAACAGTCAACAAGCCGACAAGCAAGTAAACTTAGCCTACGATGTCAGATAGTGAGAGAGGCAGGAAGAAACCAAAGTGGGGAACAGGGTGGAGCTGATGTGGAGGATGCACTTTTATAGGGTGCCGGGGGAAGATCTCTTAGAAGGCCTATATTTAAGCCCAGACTATAATGATAAGAAGAAACCCAGTCAGGGAACAGCGACCCAGGCAGCAGGAACAGCAAATACAAAGACGCCGAGGTTGGGCTTAACATGTCGGCAACATCTAAATAAATAACTGAACCAATGTGCAGCAACCCTTGGGCCAAGAGCATTCTTCTTGCCCGATGTGAAATGTAAAAAGGCTCCTCTTAGTAGGCAATTGAGAATTTCTGTCATCTGTAGAACTTTATCTTACTGTCACCCCTCAGAAGACTGCTTCTGCCAGGGAAGTGGTAAGTGGGGGACACATGCTTGAGCTTCAGAGCTTCCAGGCCTGGCCCTGCTTGATTCCAGCTTCCTGACCAGCCCACTGTGTGCCAGGCTCTGGGCTTGGCCTTCCCACGCACTCACTTACTTAATCCTCCCACAAACCCTGCAAGGTGGGGACTATTATCTCACCTTCCAAGGGCAGAAACTGAGCTGAAGAAGGTTCCGTGACTTTCCCAGGCTCACCCAGCAGGAAGGTGGAAGAGTGAGCCAAGGATGTCTGAGGCCAGAGCCCAGGGGCCGAGCTGCCCTCCTGAGTGTGTGGCAGTATGGACTCATGTGGGCTCCCCCTGCTCACGGCTCGGAGTCAGGGCCCGGACCTTGGTGTCACCCATACCTTCAATACACAGCTGGTCTTTTTATGTCCCAACTATGGTTCCTTGAACCCATCCCCTAACTTTGCTGAAACTCCATTTCCCTCAACTACAAATGGGTATCAGAATGCCCCATTGCTTGTGGTGTGATCGTGGAGGTGGTGGCATGGTCCCTGACCCATGGTAAGCCCTCGGTAAACATTCTTTGTGGCAGCAACAACCACAGTCAAATACCACAGTCGCCATCCCTATTTTGAGTGCCGAGGGTGGTGTGTGTTGATCCTATTTTATCCCCGAGCAGCTAACCAAGTTGGTAGGTGCTACACTAAACCCATTTGACAGCTGGGGAAACTGAGGCTCAGAGAGGCCAGATCCAACTAACTCTGGAGTCTGTTATGAGCAGCACCAGCATCTTCAGTGATTACGGGCAGTGTGTGTTAAATGCCCGATGAGGAGCAGGAGAGAGAACGCTGTGGAGCAGGGGGTCAGAGATGGCTTTTTGGAGGAAGTAGCTAGAAGATTGTCAGCTGGACCTTCAGCACTGCTGTCCCCACCCCCAATGGCAGGAATAGCAGCATCACAGGGAATAATAAAAGTATGAGAAGCCAAGAGAAGGACTCGTTTCCAGCTGAGGACAATAGTAGGATTCACCTGCACCGGAGGCAGGAAGCTCTCATGCCAGGAAGCACAATGCGCCTTTGGTTTGAGGAGGGTCTGAAACAAAAGGGATCTGAGTTCGACTGTTTAAAGGCTCATGACAGGCTCTGGAGGAAAGTTTCTGATTAGTGTGGGGGCAGAATGGCCACAGTGTCCAAGAGAGAGGTGGGTGGGAGTCCCTTGTGGCTCAAACCCCTGCTGCTTCCTATCTGGGCCAGACTCCCCCCACTGGCATCCCCACCTCAAGTCAAGTTGGCTGGGGCTTGGGGCATAGAGTGTTGGGGAACTCACTCATATGGGACAGGACAGGCCTAGGAGAGACTGTGCAGCCAGAGGTGAAGGCTTGAGGGTCCCCTGGGACCCTGAGATGTCCATAGGCAACCTGGGGATTTAGGACCAACGGATCAGGGGGAGATGTAACAGCAAGAACCCCCAAGCCCAAACATCTGGGCTTTGGAGAGCACCATGGGGTTGATGGCATCTTGTGGCCTGAGGCGATTTTATGGAATCTTATTAGTGTATTCCATCAGATCTGAGATGCCACCAATGGTAAAGTGCATCCTGATTTGGGGGACATTGAAAAGTGAACACTTGCTGATATAGAATAGACAAAGTAGGATAAATGAGTTAGCTGGTGTGCTTGGAATGGTGTGTTGTCAGAGAACACAATAAATTCCGGTCGTTAGCATATTAATAGTGTTATTTGTTAAGTTGTTAAAGTGTGACCACAAAAGGCTGGAGGAGGTGGGCAGTGACAGTGGAATGACATCTGTAACAGCAACACCAGCTCTCATGAGGGCTCACTGCTGCCAGGCACATGCTGGCACATCACTTTCATGCTGTCCTTTACTCTTCCAAACATGGCTGAGAGGTGACAATAATGACGCAGCACTTGCTGGGAGGGTGCACTCTGCCAGCCTCTGTCTGCTTCCTGTGTGTTGATTTGTGTGCTCCACACAAGACCTCTGTGAGGCAGAAACTACAGCATTGGGAGTGGGTTGAGGAGTCAACAGAAAAGTTTGTTTCCATCTCAGTTACAGGCCAGCGGAAGACAATCAGGTCTGGGACCCAGGCTCCTTCCATCTTTTTGCTCTGCAGTGTGTAGCCTTAATTGCCAGGTTCAGCTCATGGTCCAAGGTGGCTGCTCCAGCTCCAGCCACCTCAGCAAACCCTGGCTTCTATCTCATTGGCCAGAATTCAATCACAAGGCCATGGCCTCCTGCAAGGAGGTCTTTACTCCCTGTAGACATGAGCCCAGCAAAGATTTAGGGGTTCTATTACTGATGAAGAAATAGGACAGAGATACTATGAACGAACTCTCTGAGACATCATCTCACAGCAGAGGATGCTGAGGCACAGAGAGGTTAAGGATCTTAGCTAAGGTCACACAGCTGCTCAGCAGTGCAGGTGTGCTGGGAGCACAGGCCAGCTTCTATGCTTTGCTGCCTCTCTGAGATGGCCAGGGAGCACCTACTATGAGCTCCCCCATTTTACTATCTTCCCCATTTTCAGAGGAGAAATTAGAGGCTCAGAGAGGTGACATGGCCTTTCTACGGTCTCATAATTACAGTGGCAGAGGTAGAGATTGAACCCAAGTCTGTCTGAAAGCTGGAGCTCCCCCTCTCCTGCCAACCCACTTGTCCCCTAACTGGGCATCCAGGTCTGGCAAGGTCCTGCTCCCAGCTCTTCTATTCCCACCCCAGCCTAGCACACCTCACACTCCCACCCAGCTCCTGGAGTCCCCCAATATTCCACAGACCTTCCTCCTCCTGAGGTGAGTGCAGGTGAAGGAGCTCTGGGACAGACAGCTGAAGAGCAGCCACCTGCCTGCCAGGCCAGGTCCCAGCCATATAGAAGGATGAGGTGACAGGAGGCCTGTTCATGCCCTTTAGGAGTCCACATCTACTTGAGCCACGAGGGAAGAGACTTCCTTCTTCACGTTTCTTCCCTGCTCCGGTCTCCACCTGTGCACTGCCATCTGCTGCAGGGCGCCTCTGGGCCTGAGAACTCCTCCCACCCCCAGGCCTGGCTCAAACGGGACTTTGTCATCAGGGAAGAGGTTCCCGGCCCTGGAACCCCCTTCCCAGTCCTTTCACAACTGGAATTTATTTTCTCTCTCTGTTGCTTGGTATCATTTCCCCACACTAAATTGTAAACCAACAAGGACAGAATCTCTTCTTGTTCGTTCTTGAATCCACAGGGCTGAGCACAGAGCTGGGCACATGGCCAGGGATCAGCAGGTAGGTGCTGGATGAATGGGTGGGAGGACGAATTCTAACAGCTGTGGCCAGCACTCACTGTCACCCCCCACCTCCCAGTGGATCACACAATGAAGCCGGTGGTGATTTTCACTTGCTCATGACAGCAGGGGCTGCAGGTCTCACAGGCATCATGGTGACCATCAAGAGTCAACCATCTTCTTATTGACACTAGTTGTTGTCATGGTTTTAATCAGCTTCATCAAGGTATAATTTACATACAATAAAATTTACTCATTTTTGGTTTACAGTTTATGTTTTGACAAATTTATACATCTGTGTAGGCACCACTCCAATCCACTATAGAACATTTTTGTCACCCCAAAATGTCCCTTTGAGTCCCCTTCTGGTCAGTCCCTACCCAGCAGTCCCCAACCCAGGCAACCACTGATGTGTTTTCTGTCAGTATAGGTCTGATGTGCCTTGTCTAGAGTTTCTTAAGAATAGAATCATTCAGCATGAAGTCTTGTGATCTTGGCTTCTTCTACTTAAGGTAATGCTTTTGAAACTCATTATGTTGTTCTGGGTTCCAAAATTTGTTCCTTTTCATTGCTGAGTGTTTCATTGTGTGAAAGTACCACAATTTCTCTAGCCACTCTCCTGTTAATGGTCGTTTGGGTTGTTTTTAGTTTGGGTTAATTACAGATAATGCTGTTCTCAGGAACATTTGCATGTACTCCTATGCAATATGCTCCATAGTCTCCTATATGGACATATGTTTTCCTTTCTTTTGGATAAATTCCTGGAAGGAGTATGATGATACTGTGATTTATAATTAGAAATACATATTTGGTCTTTGTCCCCTCCCTGGTTCTTGGCACACAGCTCCTAAAACTCTTGGAACTCCAAAGTGATAACTTTTTGTACCCTAATGAGATGACTGGTGGCTGGGGGCTCCTGGACAGCCTCAGGATGGGGGCTGGTTCCCATCGGAAGGGGAGAGGGGCTGAAGGCTGAGTTCATCACCAATGGCCAATCTTGTAATCAATTACACCTACGTAATGAAACTTCCATAGAAACCCAAAGGTCTGGGTTCAGAAAGCTTCCAAATAGCTGAACACGTGGAGGTTCCTGGAGGATGGCACCCCCAGAGAGGGCATGGAAGCTCTGAGCCCCTTCCCCCATACCTTTCCCTGTGCATCTCTTCCATCTGGCTGTTCATCTGTATCTTTTGTAATATTCTTTATAATAAACCAGTAAATGTGTTTCCCTGAGTTTTTTGAGTTGTTCTAGCGAACTGATCAAATCCAAGGAGGTGGTCAGTGGGAACCCAATTTATAGCCAATTGGTCAGAAGCACAGGTAAAACAACCTGGGGCTTGCAATTGGCATCTGAAGTGGGGGCGGGGAGGGACTGAGCCATTAACCTGTGCAATATGATGCTACCTCTAGGTGACAGTGTCAGAATTGAATAGAATTTGCCCAGATGGTGTCCACTGGAGAATTGCTTGATGTGTGTGTGGGGTGGGGGGAGACCAGTATATCTGGTGTCAGAAGTGTTGAGCGACTGTGTGAGAGTAGAGAGTAGGGAAATCACTTTGGTTTTTCCCAGCTCTGCTAAGAATTGTTGAGTAGTATAGTAAGTATATGTTTAACTTTATTAGAAATTGCCAAACTGTTTTCCAAAGTGACTGTACCATTTTGCATTTCCACCAACAATGTCTGAGGGTCCCGGTTGCTCCACGTCCTCACCAGCACATATTGCCAGTCTTTTTGATTACAGTTATTTTGCTGAGTATATAGTGGCATGTCATTGTGGTCTTAATTTGCATTTCCCTAATGACTAATGTTGAATACTGGATTAAGGGCCCACCCTACTCCAGTATGACCTCGTCTTAACTAATAACATCTGCAATGACTCTGTTTCCAAATAAGGTCATATTCTGAGGTACCAAGGGCTAGGACTTCAGTATGTATTTTGGGGGGACACAGTTCAACCCATAACAGTTAGGTCATGCTGCCATTATAGTCTCATACAACAAAGATTTCTTTTTCTCATGCTTCTTGTCCAATGGGAGTCATCAGGTAAGTCTCAACTCTTGGAAATCTCACAGGCACAAAGCCTGGCAGAGTTCTGATCACTTGATGATGATGTTATCTCAACCCAAGGCTTCTGATTCTCTGCAGTAGGGGAAGGAAGCACAGAGAATCACACAACAGTTCTTAAAAGTGTCCTCTCATACTCATTGGTCAAAGCAAGGCACGTGGCTTGCTAATTTCAAGAAGGTGTCTCCTGCAAGGAGAAGATGTTACAGGGCACACTCAGCTCCTGGATGAGGCGCCCCAAAATTGATACCGAACTCACAGATCTGGCTGCCTGCCCCCAAACAAAAATCAAACAAAGTCAAATGTTGGTGAAAATGGATGTCAATTTTTATTCAAGAATTCCCACGACCTGTTAGGCTAACGCAACTCTCTGGTAAACCTGAAGGAGAATGGGCAGGCTAAAGCCATCTCAAAGACTCAGGTTTACTGAGGGGTTTTTAAAGAGGGGGTTGAGGGAATGGAACGTGGGAAGCTAAAAGCAGGAGGGAGGAAGACGTGAGCAGCGAGGGCTTCACGCAAGGTCTCAGGTTCAAACTCTCACCAAGACTCTGTCTGGTTTCTGCTCCCTTCCTTATCTCAAGGTCTGGGTAGTATGTGAAGTCTGCAGCTTCAGGCTGGCTGGAAAACAATTCTACATTCATGTAAATAATGCCATCTTGCCCTGTAACCAAGGTTCAATATATAAAACAACCATGGGAAAAGAGGGAACTCAGAGAAGTACAGGCTGAGGAAAAAACTCTGTCTTTTTAATATTTGCCTACAGCCATGAGTTTTAGTTCCCAACATGGCTTCGGTCCTGCTCACTCCAACAAGGAGACCTGGAAATCTTGGACAGCACCAGGGATGTTCACACAACTGCCATCAAATACAGAGTCCTCGCATTTGCATTTACATTTAAATATCAATACTTTCCAGACCCCTTGGAAGGATGAGAAAGTTTTGGATAAAGAGGCATTAGGGAGAAACAAGGAGAAATGAAAAGGATCACAGGTCACGTCTAAGACCACTGGGACGTGAAAGAGGAACCCCTGGGTCCTGAGTCTTCACCACGTGATGCTGACATGTGCCATCTTGTTCAATCTTCACAATAATGTTGAGAAGTAGATATTATTTTTCCCCATTTTGCTGAGGAAGAAACTGAGGCTCATCAACTTGCCCAAGGTTCAGAGCCAGTAACTGGTTGAGAACAGAAAAGAGTTGACTGGAGCTGTGTCAGATCTTGCTGTCTAACAAGCCTCCCCCAAAATGTAGTGGCTTAAAACAACACGCAGATACTTCTCACATCAACTGGACTATTCTGGTCTGGGCCAACTCAGCTGGCCTGGATGTCCTAGAATGGCCTCCCTCACAGATCTGGGGATTGCTCAGCATCAGCTGGATGACAGGTGACTTGGCCACATGTGTCTCATCCTCCAGCAGGCTAGCTTGGGCTCATTCACATGGTGGTCACAGGGCCCCAGGTGAGCAAGAGAAAGCCCCAGTATACAAGTCCTTTTCAAGCCTCTGCTTGCCTCATATTTGAAAATGTCCATTGGCCAAAGCAAGTCACACAGCCAAAAGACATATTCAAGGGAGTAGAGAAACAGACCCTGCTCCTTAACAGGAGGAGCTGCAAAGTCACATTGCAAAAGAGCGTGCTTACAGGGATGGGAGGAATCCGTGGTCAGTTTTGCAATCTACCACAAAAACAAGCCCTGCTGTCCCACAATATGGAATCAGTTAAGAAAATCCCAGCAGCACACAGTGAAGGTTTGGACGTTTATACCACCACTAAACAAGTGCTTATAGAGGAATATTCTGGTGAGGAAAGTAGATCATAATATATCACTAAGTAGAAAAAGCAGGCTACAAAATTACATGCACCATTTCACAGCCATCAGAGTGGTGAAAGGATAAAGCCTGACAATACCAAGGGACGGCAGGGGTGTGGAGCAATGGAAACCCTCATGCCCTACTGGTGGGAGATAACTCAGTATAGCCACTTGGAAGCACAATTTACCATGTACTCAGGCTGGCATTGCAGATACCCCACATGCCAGGAGGAGCACCCTAGGCAACTATTGCTCAGTGGCACAGGGGGTCCCACATAAGATAGCAATCACAGCATCATTAGGAATAACCAACCAGTTGAATTGAATTAAATATCCCTCTGCCGAAGGCTGGATAAATAAAGGGTGGTATAATTATGTAAAATAATGCTGCACAGCAGTGAAAAGAAAATGACCTTAGTCACAAGATGTACATGTGTAATTTAGATAGATCTGGAAAACATAGTGTGTAAACAGGACATTGCCTCCAGCATAACAGCATACATTTATGTTTTGAGAACCCAAAAATAGTATACATTGTTTACATACCTATCAGTATATTTACCTGTGGGCACAGAGGGAGAGAAAATGAGAGTGGCACAGAGTGATGAGTGATACTGACACTACCTGTAGTATTTCATTTCTTTAAAATTCTAGGATGAGGGCTGGCTGGTTAGCACAGGTAGTTAGAGTGCGGTGTTGTAACAGCAAGGTCAGGGGTTCTAATCGACTTAGCAGACAGCCGCCAAAAAATAAAAATAAAACCTAAATAAGCTTTGTTAAAATAAAATAAAAATCTAGGACAAATATGCAAAATGTTGACATGTGGCCATTTGGAATGATGGATCTAAGGGGTGTGTTATATTATCCTGTATACTTCTCTGATTTTTTTCCCCGAAAGATAAAATCCAAAAAAGTACAGTAAAATTTAAAATGGTTTAAAATAGAGCTAAAGGTGAATGAATCAATTCACACACATACATACACACACACACATACACACACACACTCACACAAAAACAAACAAACAGCAACAACAACAACATCAACAACAACAACAACAACAAAAAAAACAGGGGGGGAGAGGAAGATTTAACAACCTCAACTTTTTTTTTTTTTGAAGTTCTTACAACAAGAAAATGGAGGGGACACATCTGGGTGGGAGTGGGGAGCGGGAGGAGGGAGGGAGGTTTCGGTCATGGGACACAATAACTAACTACATTGTATATTGACAAAAAAAATTTTTTTAAATGGTTTAAAATAGAGAATTTTCCTTTTTTTTTTTTTTTGGCTAGAAAACCCACCAAAAAATATACGCATCTATATGTAAAGGAAAATGATTGGGGGGGGGGGATCTAAAATGTAAGCTGTGGTTTTTTGCCTCCAGCTGGTGAGAACACCAGCAACATTTATTTTCTTCCCCTTGCCAATATATATTTTCTAACTTTTCTCTGAGGGACATGCTGTGCTTGTTTAATAAAAACAAACAAAATACAGAGGAGTCCAGTGGTTCTCTAAATCACAAGCTCCTCTGGGCCTCCACAGGTTCCAAAATAGATCTGCACTCTGAGCTGGCCGGCTCATTCTTCAAGTCCTGGAGTGAGTGCCAGATGCGGTGCAGAGGCCACTGCGCTCCCCAGGCCTGAGAAAGGATGGGCGAGGTGGTAGCCCAGGTTGGGTATGGCCAAGGGGGGGCATCCTTCACTTTGGTACCCTCAGCCTCTGTGGTGTCAGAGCCAGGACACTCCCATTGTTCAGAGGGTAAACTGAGGCCAGGGATATACCCTAGGGATAGACAGCAATGTCCGATGCCTGTCTGGCTAAGACTGGGTGCTGACATGCTGGGTGACCTGGGACAATTCCCAGTGCATTTCTGGGCCAATTTCTCTGGCAGCCCCAAATGGAAATAATCCTCCTTCCTGCTGCACCTTTATCTATCACAGGATCGGAATGACATTTTCATGCAAAGAGAGGCTGGGCCTTTCTAGTAATAGCAAAGATAGTAATAACAGCTACCACCTATTGAGCACTTATGTGCTAAACACTTACCTGGCATCTTCTCATCCTGCCCTCCTCTGACTGACTGCGTTTTCCAAAAATGGTCACAAGGACATCCCCAACCCACATGCTCTTCTGGAATCTTGCCACTCCCCATTGCATTAGTTCATTTCCATTGCTTATAACAGAGTGCCTGAAACTGGGTAATTTAGAAGAGAACAAAATTCATTTCTTACGGTTCAGAGACTGGGAAGTCCAAAGTCCAGGGAGCATATCTGGTGTGGACCTTGTCCTTGGTGACTCTACACAGTGATGCAGGGTGTCACATGGCGAGGATGGGCTGAGCACGAGAGAGCTAACCTGCTCACTCGCTCTCCTTAACAGGCCATCAGAACCATCCCCGTTACTCCACAAATGGACCAGTTCATTCACAAGGGCACAGTCCTCTCAATCTAACCCCCTCTTAAAAGGCCCCACCCTTCAATTACCATAACAGGATTTCCCAGCCTCTTAACACTGTTACAATGGGGGTTAAGTTTCCAATACATGAACTTTGGGGAAACACTTCTAACTCATAGCACCCATCAAGTGGTAAAGTCTCTCCCCCCACCCCTTGAACTTGAGTGGGATTTTGTGACTGCCTCAATGAATAGAATGCAGGGGGTGTGACCCTGCATTATTCCTGAGGATAGGCCATAAAGGTCATATGCCTTCTGTCCAACTCTCTCTCCTGAGATGTTCACTCTTGAAGCCAGCTGCCATGCCGTGAGGAACCCTGACCACATGAAGAGCCCGCATGTGGTTGTCCTGCTGATAGCCCCCACCGAGGTCTCAGATTCATGAGTAGATGAGCTTACAGATGACACCAGACCCAGCCTCAAGCTGTTCCTGCTGAGCTGTTCCCCATGGACCTGGCCAAAATAGCAGATTTGTCTTTAAAATGATGATGTCATTTTCTTCACCCACTAAATGTTGGGCTACGTTGTTTCATAGCACTGATAACTGGAAGACACCTGCCGACCACCACCACCTTGCCAATGAGAGACTGTTCTCCCCATTTTATAGATGAGGAAACTGAGTCTCATCTATTAAGGGGAATCAACATTCAGAGCCACGAATATGAGGTTCTTAATTGCTGGGCCAACATCACAGGGTGACCCCAAAACCGAGATTCAGGATGCCTCTGATCCATCAGTTCTTTCATGGCTGTGGGTTTGGGTGGTTGAAAGGGTGGTGGGGGAAACAGCTGACAAACAGACTGCTGTCTTGGGTGATAAGACTCGCAGGGACACCGTGCTGCTTGCTCCACAAGATTCACCCCCTAACTTCCTGGGCACATGACAGGTCATCCCCCAGGGCTGTCAGCAGCGACAGAGCTTCCTGCCAGGACCTCACCAGGCTGCCATCAGTGGCTCTGGGAGATACCCAGGTAAGGTCCTCAGGGATGTGAACAGCATAGTGTGGGAGGCCTGGGCCTTGCTTCAAGCTGCCCTGCTGGCCACCCTCAATATCACCCTGGGTGCTGAAAGACATGAAGCTACAAAGGGAGGGGTAGAGGGAAGTGCTGGGTTGTGAGGATGACAGCCAGGAGTGGGGGATTCACACTGGTGACAACCCTCCTCTCTTGGATTCTGATACCTAAGGAGCCTAAATAGGGAAGTGGCCCTCCAGGAATGACCCTGTTTTCCCAGCCATCATTCCCAGGAGCAGGTTCCAGTGTGTGACTTTGGGTAAGCGGCCTGTCTCTCTGGGTATCAGTTTTCTCATGAGCTAAAAGCAAGGTAAGGACCCACGGTCTCCCTGATTACTCTGAAGTTCCACTGGCTCAGAGGGGAAGTGGGTTCACTTGGTGAGTGGCCAGGATGTGGAGGCAGTGGGCAGATGCTTTGTGCCACCGCACCCATCCCCTTCTGGTTCCTCTGTCCCAGGTTTCCTTGAGAACCACCCTATCCCACACCTACTCCCTTTGATTCCCATGCAGTTGACCCTGCTCCAGGGCTGGACACATGGCCCAGACTGACCATCCAGAGTACCCCATTTCTCTGGCTATAGTAGTTGGCTCAGAAATGGCCATTGTGACCTGATAGAGTTTGGATGTGTTGTCCCCGCCAAAACTCATGTGGAAATCTAATCCCCAATGGGGCATTGTTGGGAGCTGTTGAGTCATGGGGGCAGATCCCTCATGAGTGGATTAATGCTCTCCCTGGGGGAGGGAGGCCTCAGTGAGATCTTGCTCTGTTAGTTCCCAAGAGAGCTGGTTGTTTAAAAGACCTGGCACCTCCTCTCTCTCTCTTCCTTCCTCTCGCCATGTGATGTGCTTGTACCCGCCGGCTGCTGCCACTTTCTGCTGTGAGTAGAAGCAGCCTGAGGCCCTCACCAGATGCAGCTGTCCCAGAATCAGAAGCCAAATAAACCTCTGTTCTTTATAAATTACCCAGTCTCAGTTATTCAGTTATGGCAACACAAAACAGACTAATACATGACCCAAACCAGAACTCTTTCCAAGCTCTCTGCAAAGAGGCACTCCATTTCTCCATTCCCCAAATTATAAATTTGAGCTTTTGCCACCAGCGATGGTGGTGATGGTGGTGGGAACTGTCCTAGGATGAAACCAACAGAGGAAAATAAGGGCTTAGAACAGGAGAGACACTCGTAATATCATTTGAGCACGAGGATCTAGCGATGCGTGAAGCTAGATACCCCTAAACTCTGCATTTAGTTCCCTTTTTGGCCAAGCTATTTGAGGAACAGCCAAATTCTAAAGATAAATATAACTATATTCTTCGTGTTCTGACTCCCTGGCAGCATCACGCTGGCAAAGGACATGGTTTGCTTTCGTTTGTGGAGGAAAGACACTGACAACCCAAACGGAAACGTCCTGCTGCCCCTGCCCTGGAGAGGAAAGGGTGACTTCTTCGGTCTCTGCTTTGGGACTGCAGCTCCAGCCCCCACCCGATGGTGGAGACCAGTCATCCAACAAACACTTCTGAGAGCACCCCTAAGACAGGCAACAGACAGAGAAATGGAAAGTTGCCCACTGCCCTGGAAGGGTGGTCAGTCCACGGGGGGATAACGGCCCACCAGCGAGCCTTAATAATATTACTGGGTAAGTGCTTTGGTGGGGGACGCATAGGGTGAGGACGCTGGGCTCACAGAGGAAGGGGGCCTAGTCCCACTGAAGGAGGAGGGAGAGGTGAGGGAAGGCTTCCCAGAGGAGGTGATGTCCGAGATAAGACACAAAAGGCAGGCAGAAGGAAGCAGGTGACTACATATCAAAGGGAGTTTTCAAGCAGCAGCTATGGCAAGGGCACAGGTACTGAGGCTCAGAAGGCAGAGAGCACGTGTGAGAGTAAAACCAGTTCCCCATCAGCAGCTGCAAAGTTCCAGGGAGAGTGACGTGGCTGGAGGCCAGATCCTGCAGGGATTCACAAACCACGTAAAGAGTTTGGGGTTTGAAAGTGAAAGGTCTTAAGCAAAGTAGCTGGGGCCTGGGTCTGTGTGTTAGAAACCTCACTTTGTCTATGGCGTCAAAGACGGATTAACAAGAGTTCAGTTCTGAGGCTGTTGCTCTCCCCTGGGCAGGAGATGAAGCACCGTGGGCTAAGGGAGTGACAGTGGGGTGTCTTAGTCCATTCAGGTTGCTACAACAAAATACACTAAACTGGGTGGCTTAAAAACAACAGGGCTTTTTGCTCTCAGTTCTGGGGGCTGGGAAGTCCAAGGTCAAGGAACGTGCCAGCAGATTTGGTGTCTGTCTGCTGAGGGCCCACTCTCGGCTTATAGGTGGCACTTTCTTGCTGTGTCCTCACATGGCAAAAGGAAAGGGGAGCTCTCCAGGGCTTCTTTTATAAGGGAGTTACAGATGCTCCTCAACTTACATTGCGTCTGAGTGAACCAAATGGAAGTTGAAAATATTGTAAGTCAAAATGCTTTAGTACACCTAACCTACCTGAGATAGGAGGTGCTTAGTTTCCCCGGGCTCGGGTTACAGGACATGCCTATGGGTTACAAGCCATTCCCCCAAGGTTTCAGGCCCCTCGTCTAGGCCCTCCCCTATAGGAAAGTTACTGTTGCTAGTTAGGACTATTTTCAGCACCAACAGGAGGAAATGGAGAACTCAGGGGGCTGGCTTATACAAATCCAGTGGCTGGGCCATGCTCAGTAGAGAGGGGTTATATAACCCTGGCAGCTGAATGACCTTCCACTAGAGGTGCTAAGGAGCACAGAATATTCTTGAACGTGGCCATTACATGTGATAAAATTTGACCAATGAACATGTTTCAAGAAGAGACCAACTGATCATGTGCAAGACTATGTTATATAACTGGAAACCACCCTCTTAAATGAATATTCATTAGATAAAGAAACTATAAAACCGAATTCCAGCAGAAGGCGGGACTGTCCTAGAGCCGGCCCACACCCTGCCTGCAGAGTGTTTATTTCTTTCTTTTTGTAAAAGAAAGAAACTTACTTTTAGCAGGTGGCTGTTCACTCTCTTGAGCCAGCCTGCATTCTGTACTGAACTTGTAAGTATATATTTCTTACTTTTGTATTAAACTAGGTATGGGCCTGTCCAGTCTCTAGAGCTAGGCTGCACTCTCTCTGTGGAACCTGTATTCTTATCTGTTATGTTAAGCCTTTTCTCATTTTCTACTGTGACTCTGCTCTTGAATTCTTTCCTGTGTCATGAACCTGGTAAGAGGATGGCTGGTTGACGCCTGCTATCGGGTCCCCCAGACTCTTTCTCCATCATCATACCAAACCTCCTAGCTTTACCTAGCCTACCTTAAATGTGCTCAGAACACTTCCATTAGCCTACAGTTGGGCAAAATGGACTACAACAAAGCCTATTTTTAATAAAGTATTGAACATTTTATGTAATTTATTGAATACTGCACTGAAAGTAACAACAGAATGGTTGTACAGGTACTCAAAGTACAGTTTCTACTGAATACGTATTGCTTTTGTACCATTGTAGACAAAAAAACATAAGGCGAACCATCCTTAAGTGAAAGACCATCTGTAATCCCATGCACGAAGGGAGTGACCTAACCCCTAAAGGTCCCACCTTCTGATATCATTGCCTGGGTGATTAAGTTTCAACATGTGAATTGGGGGGGACACAAACATTCAGACTATAGCAAGGGGTAATGATGACAGCTGTCATTTATTGAGCACATACTACATGCCAGGCTCTGTGTTAACACTTTTACGGGGATCAGCTTTTTAACTTTTTTAACATCACTATCAGGTAATGACTATTATCAACCCCACTTGACAGAAGAGGAAACTGAGGGACAGATAAGTTAAGCAATTTGGCCAAGACCACACAATTGGGAGATGGGAAAGCCAGAATGCCAATCTAGATAGGCTGGCTCCAGTATGACCAGAATAGTGAAGAGGGGGCAGAAGGGAGGAATATTTAAAGTCACTTTGGAAGAACAGGTCTGACTGGAAGGCAGGGCCTGGAGCAGGGAGAGGGACAAAGGGCAGGTTCACATCTCCCAGGTGGCTACCGCTGCATAATTTGTGGGGCCCAGGGCAGAATGCGAGTGCTGAGCCCTCTGTTCAAAGTTTATTAAGAATGTCAAGACGGTGATAGCAGAGCATTAAAACAGCTGTGGCCCTTTCTGAGCTTGGGGCCTGGTGTCACTGCACAGGTCACACACTCATGACGCAGCCCTGATCCTGGGTTTCTGTTATAGGCATCCCAGCCTTCTGCTCCTCATCAGCCCAACAGGGAGAACCTGGCTCAAGCCCTGCATTCACTCATTCATTCACTCATTCATTCAGCAGATATTTACTGAGAATGTACTGGTTATCAAATGTTGGCAACACAGAGAATCAAGTGATTACACAAGCAACTAACCTCTTAGCACGTGGACAAGGGTGAAGATGAAAAGGGTAGGTCTACAAGAGGGGGTTGTGATCAATAACTTGAAAGGAACTCAGGGGCCTCTTTGTATGTAGACATGGGTAAGCTGAAAAATGAAAGATGAGTACACATTCTCCAGCCTGGGGCAGAAGGCGTTCTCCAGTGACAGCAACAATGTACCTCCTGTACTGCATGCTTCTTTTTTTAGGACTAACGGTCCTCCATCGATAGGTGGGGTCTGAATTCTCTGCCTTGAATGTTCTCCAGTGACAGCAACAATGTACCTCCTGTACTGCATGTTTCTTTTTTTAGGACTAACGGTCCTCCATCGATAGGTGGGGTCTGAATTCTCTGCCTTGAATCTGAGCAGAACCCAACTACTAGAATGTGGAGGAAATGCCATGAAATGACTCATAAGGCTAGGTCATAAAAGGCTAGGTGACATCCACCTGGCTCTCAGGGGATGCACACCTTTGTAATTCTGACTAGCCTCTAAGAAGCCTGACTGCCTGAAGACACCGTCCTGGAGACACCATCTGAAGAGACCGTGGGGGCACGTCCAGGTGCTAATAGATGAGGGAAGAAGACTTTGCGATGACCCCAGCTTGCTGCAACCTCATGACAGACGTGAGCAGGACTGCTCAGCTGAGCTGCTCCTGAATTCCTGACCCACAGAAACCCTGAGAGATAAGACATGATTGTTTTTGTTTTCAGCCACTAAGCACTGGGGTAATTTGGCAGCCATAGTAACTGGAAGTCTAATGAAAGGGGGGACAGGGTGGTGGACAACAGTGCTCTGCACACACACAGCAGCAACATGTGCAAAGGCCCGGGGGTGGGAAGGAGGGGCCGAAATGGAGGTGCAGAAGTTGGCAGGACTGTCCGAGGTTTCCAGCCCTGGGTAGGGCATGGGCAGGTGGGGGACACCAGCACGTCTAGTGAGGGAAGAAGACTTTGCGATGACCCCAGCTTGCTGCAACCTCATGACAGACATGAGCAGGACTGCTCAGCTGAGCTGCTCCTGAATTCCTGACCCACAGAAACCCTGAGAGAT
>NW_007732004.1:0-464 GCF_000696425.1 Galeopterus variegatus
CTCTCTGTGTCTCCCCTCCATCTCTCCATGTCTCTTTTCCTCCATCTCTCTGTGTCTCTCTGTTCCTCCGTTTCTCCATGTCTCTCTCTCCCTCCATCTCTCTGTGTCTCCCCCCTCCGTCTCTCCATGTCTCTTTTCCTCCATCTCTCTGTGTCTCTCTCCCTCTGTCTCTCCATGTCTCTCTCCCTCCATCTCTCTGTCTCTCCCCCTCCGTCTCTCCATGTCTCTCCTTCCCTCCATCTCTCTGTGTCTCCCTCTCCATCTCTCCATGTCTCTCTTTTCCTCCATCTCTCTGTGTCTCCCCTATTTCTCCATGTCTCTCTCTCCCTCCATCTCTCTGTGTCTCCCCTCCATCTCTCCATGTCTCTTTTCCTCCATCTCTCTGTGTCTCTCTCCCTCTGTCTCTCCATGTCTCTCTCTCCCTCCATCTCTCTGTGTCTCCCCCCTCCGTCTCTCCATGTCTC
>NW_007732004.1:1210-7530 GCF_000696425.1 Galeopterus variegatus
AGGTAGTTAGCTGATGACTGCGTGAGGGGGCATGCCCAGGTCTCTCCACTCCGAGACCAGGGCATTCCTCCGGACAACTGGAAAAGACGTGAGAGGGGATGCGGGGTCATTGATGGTCTCTGCCCCTGGGTCAGGCTGGGCTGGTCTTCCTGGTCACAGTCCCAGGAAACAGCTCTCAGGCCCAGCAGCCTGCAAAGCCAGTTTGGGACAACTGGGTGGGTTACAGTCTGGTTGAAGCAAAGTAACCACCATCGGCTGGGAGAATAAAGAAGGAAGTGAGGACAGAACTCACTGCAAGGATGTGAGTCAGCTTTAGAATAGAAGAGACGGCTCATGCCAGGCCCCAGAAAGAAGGGGCCCAGGGTTCTGTGGGTCAGGCAGGCTTCCCAGGGGCACCAGCTCTGGCATTCCCTGCTGGAGTCCAAAATCCTGGGTGGGGGCAGACTGGCTGAGCTGCCACTTGTGGCCAACCCCCAGTGATGTGGAACACCTGGCGTGGAATGGAGTAGGAGGAGTTCCCCAAAATGAGGCTCAAGGTGCTGTTTCCTGAGGAGGGCGTGGGTGCAGCTCAGACAAAACAGGCACAGAGGCTCCGGGCAGCTTGAGCTCTTTCACTCAGCCATTCATTTGTTCATTCATTCACTTGTTCACTGAACTCCTCCTGGGGCCAGGAGCTGAGGGGCCTAGAAGGGTGTGCTCTCCAGGGGGTGCCAACCTGGTGTGGGCACAGGTTGCTTGGAGCCGGGGGAGGGAGTGACTGACGTGGAGAGAGGGACGGTCACTTGAGGAACGTGGGGGTACCTGGAGCTTCTTGCTCACTCTGTCCACCTTCCTGTGTGTATTCCCATGACAACAGGTGACAGGGTCAGATCTGGGGGTCCTCATGGTGGCAAGTGAAGACCCAGGGATCCAGGAAGGGTGGAGACATCACCTTGGACAATGCCTATGGTCAACAGCAGCAGGAGGGGCATTGCCAGCAGAGACCACTGCACTGGTCTCTGCTGGTCCAGGACACATGGACGGTCGTGCCACCCAAATGGTTGACACAAAAATCCTGCACAAAGCAAGGAAAATTTAGATACAGAACAAGAAAAATATAGAAAGACCCCAAGAAGGCTTCCTGGCTACAACAGTGTTCAGTTGCAAGATTTGTCATCAGGGGGCTGCAAAATGTCCTTTCTGAGCTTTAAAAAAAAAAAGAAAATGTGACCAAACCCCATTTATCTTATGAAAAGCATCCCTGTTCTAGACACATTATGTAAGAACACATTTTTAAATGAAAACAAGGCTTTGAGCAAAATACCAATTTGTCTAAAACAACCTGTGGAGTTTGGAGAGATGTGATTTTGACTAATGAGTGCAAACTTTATGCAAGCAGAAGTGTTCAATTATGGATGAGCTAATTACACGAGTGCATCGTATTTGGATTGCAAGATGTCTCCACTTCTCTTCCTCTGACTGGGCTCCAGCCTGCTAGTTAGGATAATTAATGAAGCCTAGGTCTTGCATTATTTTGCTAGGCACAAATAATCACTTAATTTTATGATTCAATATCCATCAATCATATGCGTGTGCGGGAGTTTTCCACCTGCGGTTGGGCGTAGGAACCCAGGAGGGATTCCTGGACCCTTCAAATGTCTGGTTGTAATTGTGCTCAGCCTGGAAGTGCGGTCTCTGGATTTAATGGAAGCCACTCACAGGAGGGAGCCTTGCTGGCAGAAGCCCCCTCCTTCCCACCTGCAGGTGACTTTCACAGAGCTTTGCAGATGAGCTCTGCAGGCACCAGCTAATAGGAATCGAGCCAAACAAACACAGTCTTAGGATAGAGAAGATCGGAGTCTTCGAAGGGGGCTCCCTCACTCCCTGCCTGTTGAATGTGGCCAAAGTTCAGATTGCTGGTTTGTTTTTTCATCTGAAAGCTTGGTGGACAAATAGCACTTCCAGGAGTATCTTTTCCTTCTTTTAACCTACAAACAAACAAACAAAAACAAAAAAAACCCAAAAAATGAAAAAACAAACCAGAACTAAATTGCTTCCATTCTTTATTTACAAGATAACAATAGCAGCTAATTATGTCGAGTGTTTGCTGTCTGGGCATCGTACTGCTTTACGTGTATAATGTATTTTAATCCTTAAGTTCATTTGTGTTAGGTGATATGAAAATGAACACATTCAGGCAGAGAAGAACTAAATAGTTTGTTCTCTCCCAAAGCTACTGAGTACCCAAGCCCAGAATGGGATCTAAGACCGTCAGACTTCAAAGCCCACACTCTTAACCATTTCATTAAACCACCTGCAGAGCAACTTAGCACCTACTATATAGCCAGCCCAGTGCAAAAATAATGAGGATGTTTTCTCCCTCAAGTAGCCTACACCCTGGGAAAGAAGCTTTGTGTATCCCAGCTATCCTAACACATCCTGTGTTTTTTACCATTTTCAAATGATTAAATCTTCAAGGTGTTGCGTGTAGGTTGATTCTAAAAGTTCAAGTAGCCTACACCCTGGGAAAGAAGCTTTGTGTATCCCAGCTATCCTAACACATCCTGTGTTTTTTTACCATTTTCAAATGATTAAATCTTCAAGGTGTTGCGTGTAGGTTGATTCTAAAAGTTACAAAATATCAGTAGATTGTGTTTGCACTTTCTGTAGTTATGTAAATATTGTCTGTTGCACAGCCATGTAGTGTACTATGATTTCTTTTTTGTACAGATTTTTTTCCACCTGGAGATTCTAACTTCCTTTCTTTTTACTCGCATGGCACATTATTAGCACACTCTTAAGCTCCTCCAGCCTCTCTGTAGTAGTAACAGGTCTCTGGAATTTCATTTTGAAAAACCAACAGCAAGCAGCTCCCTCAAAGGAGTCTTCGTCTACAAGCTCCAAGTGAGAGGACCGTGTCCTGGTGCATCCCTTCATTTCTCCCCTGAGTGGTTGGATCTACTGATTGCCCACTTAACTCTTTTTTTCTTGGCGGGGGACTACCTCCTCAAGTAACCTTTATTGTTATTATTAATAATCTTTTAATTTTACAATAGATTTAGATTTACAGAGAAGTGGTGAAGATAATACGGGAGTTCACACAGACCCCACACCCTGTCCCCCCATTAGTAACACTAATATGTACATTTGTCACCCTTAATGAACCTATATTGATAGGTTATTTTAAATTAAAGTCCATACATTTTTTCCTTTCCATATTTTCTTAGTTTTTACCTAATATCCTTCTTCTGTTCCAGGGTCCCATCCAGGACACTACACGACATTTAATCATCTTGTCTCCTTAGGCTCCTCTCGGATGTGACAGTTTCTCACACTTGCCTTGTTTTGGATAACCTTGGCAGTTTTGAGGAGGGCTGGTTACGGATTGTGTAGAAGGTCCCTCATCCGGGATTCATCTAATGCTTTTCTTATGATTAGTTTGGGTTATGGGTTTTTGGAGGAAGTCCACAGAGACAAAGTGCCTTCCCATCACATCACACTCGGGGTCCCTGCTCTCAGCGTGACCCATCACTGTTGGAGCTGACCTTGATCACCTGGTGGAGGGTGTGGTTAGCAGGTGCCACCGCTGGGAAGTGACTGTGGTGTTGACAGCCAGACATCGTTCATTCATTAGTTCATCTATATCAGTGTCTATATCATGTTTCTGGAAACTGCGCCACTGGGCAGTGGGCACCGGCCCAGGCACAGCCTGGAGGTGCCATGTCACAGGCTTGAGTTCCCTCGGCTCTTTGGTGACCTCTTGCTTTGTGACTGGCTTATTCAGTCTTGCCTTCCTTGGTCATCATTTCTTTGTTTTCCTGTTGGACTCTGAGCATTCCTGACATCAGGATGGAGTCACACACTGCAGAAGCTCCCCCGGGAAGCATTGCTACAGCAGGGTGTTAAGTGGTTCCGTTCCACCCACCATTAGTCACACTCCAAATGCTGATGTTCCAACCATCTGGCCACCACAAGGACAATCAGCCGAGCCACCAAACTCCATCATGGCACAGAGGCCAGAGCAGCCTCTGGTCAGCTGCGCCCATGGCCCTCCTCACCGACCCCTCCATCGGACCCTCATGGGGCATCGTGGGGAGACCGCTTTGCTTTCCAGGCTGGACAAATGGACCTGTTCCCTGCAAGGACACTGGGTGTTGGGAGTCCACATGGGACAGCAGGACCATACGAGGAGTCGGCATGTTTTTAGAAAGACGATCTGGTGGGAGCTTATTTTGTACTTTAGAACACAGATGGTATTCCTTCTCGGTGCCTATCTAAGATAATATTGTAGCTGAGGCTGCCTGCCTGGGCCCTTGAGGTGCCCAGCACTTCCCACGGCCAGCTCACCGGATCCTCATCACGGTCTTATGGTAGGAACTATTCTTGGTTCTGTTTCTGGGGGAGAGTTTGAGGTTCAAAGAAGAAGGGGTGCTGCTGTCCGGGGAGTCAGTGTGCATGAGGAACTTCTGCTCCCCTCGATGAGGGCTGGGTAAGCAACTACTGCATGCCAACTCCGTCATTGCCTGGTCCTGGCATCTCTGTGTGCGGGCTGGGCTGGTCCAGGCCTTTGAGAAACGTATGATCTGGGATCTAGATGGGGACTGGCATGTCCTGTCAGTGTGTGTCCAGGCATGCACTTGGCTGGGTGTGGGCATCTATGTCTGTGATGACATGCTGCAGGTGAGCTGGCATGCGGCACCGAGCTGCAGAGCTGCGGAAGACCTTCAGAGGAGGGTGTGTCTGGTGAGTGGCACTCCACTGCCGGTTCCCATCATGTATCGCAGCTGCTCTGGAGAGATACAATATGTCAGCGGGACGAGCTCACCTGCAGAGCTTCTGCAAGATGTCGAATAGCCCACCGATGCCAGTGAACGAAAACCCCTCCTCTCCACCCAAGGGCAGCGAACGCCTAATGGATTTGTTCTGAAAGTGAGTAATATTGTTGAACATAGAAAAGTGTCACAGTAATTAACACTGGAATAAATACTGTGCTCTAGCCCATTACTTCTGAGGCTGAAACTGATTAGGACCGTCAGGCCAGCGGTGTGCAGCTGGGTGACTTCCAGCAAATGCTGGGTCCTGATGCACCCCGGGGCATGTGCGGACAGAGGGGATGATGGCAGGACCAGGTGGCCAGTCGTCAGGTAGTGATGACTCCACACAGTCTGGAAGGGGCAGAGGAAACTTCCCCAAGACTCTCCTTATATCCACAGGACAGCAGGAATGAGTGAAGTTCCCTTCCACCCTCCCGGTGAGAGAGCAGGTCTCCCCTGCTCAGAAGGAGCAATTCCATGGTTGCTGAGTCTCAAAGTGTGGGTGGATTTCAGTGTCATGCACACCAGGCTCACATCGGTGCTTCCATATGTCACTCTCAGGACAAGGAGGGAGGGGACGGGAGAGAGAGAAGGGAGGAGGGGAGGATGGGGAGAGAGAGACAGACACCTTGCCGGACACCGCTGCAGCCTGGATGCACTGGCTTGAAGAAGGCTGGTGCTTTCAGATGTCCAGTGACAAGCGCTGGAGCAGCCTGATTTACGGCTCTGACTTTACCCTCACCCCACGCTGAAACCAGCAGTGGAAGGCGGGTCACGGCAGGGCTCCTGTGAGCCTGGGAGATGGTCGTTCCCTTGTCCTAGCCCATTCAGCCGCTGTGGCAAGCCCTGGGGGACTCTGAGCCCCTCGCTCCCGCGCCCCCCACCCAGTGGGGGCTTCAGTCCCAGCTCTCGCGGGGCTGAAGCCCACACGCTGACATTTCCCCACACCCGTGTTCCCCCGGCTGCTGCTCCCAGCAACAGAGGCTGGCAGTAAAAATAATTTACTGGGGGAATGTTGATAAAGCCCTGCTTATTGCAAACAGTAAATTAGAAGTGAGCACGTCCACCTTTATTTCCCACCCAGGGAACAATAAGCGCTCGCAGTGAACTCGAAAGGGAAGGAGCTCAAGAGGAGAACGATCGTTCAACTTCGCCCGCGTTACCAGCAACCTCATAAAAATTAAGGAATAATCTTTCAAAGAGATAAGGGCTTTAGGGACATGGAAATCAAAACAACCAAATTGCTCCTGCCCGGAGGAGGTACACACAGGATGGGAAGGGATTTCTTTTCCCATTTTTAATTTACAAGAACCTTGTAAACTACAAATTAAGGGAGCAATAGCAATCCAGAAAGCTTGATTCATTAAGCCTTTATTTACCCTTAATGCCTCCAAAGAAAAATAATTTGCTTACTGAACATGAGCTATGGGCTCAGTGTCGACACCTGCCTGCATCAGTCCTTAGGCACCTTTCGGGGGGGGGGGTGTGACCCTGTGCTGAGCAAAGGTGGTGCCTAATAGACACTCG
>NW_007732004.1:7540-51099 GCF_000696425.1 Galeopterus variegatus
TCATTCACTCACTCACTCACTCATTCACTCACTCATTCATTCACTCACTCACTCACTCACTCACTCATTCACACACTCACTCACTCACTCATTCACTCACTCACTCACTCACTCATTCACTCATTCATTCACTCACTCACTCACTCACTCACTCATTCATTCACTCACTCACTCATTCATTCACTCACTCATTCACTCATTTACTCATGCACTCATTCACTCAGTCACCCACTCACTACTCACTCATTCACTCACTCACTCATTCATTCACTCACTCATTCACTCATTCACTCACTCACTCACTCATTCACTCACTCACTCACTCATTCACTCACTCATCCATTCATTCACTCATTCACTTATTCACTCACTTTCTTGCACTCATTCATTCACTCACTCACACAGCTTGCACTTGCTGTAGGACTCAGTGTGGCACCAGTGACAGAGGCCTTGGGATATGGGAGGAATGAGCAGATGCATCTCCTGGGCTGGGGTGGGTGCCTTGTCCTGGGTAAGACAGGAACCTTGCTGGCCCTTCCTGACACCAATCCTGTCCCTGGGAGCTGGCTCTGCAACTCACCCATGTGGCCCTGCTTCTGTGACCTGCCACTGTCTCAGACTAGGCCAGGTGCTTTTGCGTGGTGGTAATTACAGCTCAACACACGCAAGTTCGCCATGTTGGTGCTTCACTCTGAGTGTGCACACATGCCTGAAAGGAACCCTTCATTAGGGGTGACAACCATTTAAACAAGGTGGATGGGACACCACACAGCCAGCCTCCTGCTACCCTTCACACAGCCACACAAATTATAGGTGTGAAGCCCCTGCCACCAGGGTGGCATGCAGGAGCAAACTGCACCAGCTCTGGGGATGTTGTGGGAGCCCCAGGCTGGAGGCTCCCACATGTGGATTGGGTCCAGCCAGATCATTATCCAGACATGGGAGCCTGGGATGGAGGAGTGGGGCCAGGGCACCGAGGTCTTGTGGCCTTGCAGGGTGTCCTGGACTCCTGGCCCCTGCACAGAAGTTAATTAGAAGATGAACCTGGGCCCAGGAGGAGCATGAGCTCTGCCCAAGGCGTCCTGGGCAGACTGGATCCTGAGTGGGCCTCCTGCAGGGGCCAGTGAGAGCTCTAGTGCCCGCTGCTGCTGAGGGAAGCCCTGACTGACCACCAGTGACTGGCAGCAGGAAAGATGGGTTGGGTCAGAGGGAAAGCCCAACCCGCGAGGGACCAAAACCCTGATCCCAGCAGGGAGGGACCTCTGAGGTGCCTTCCTGGAGTGCTTTACACTGAGAGAGGATGAGCTCTCTCTGTCTCTGTCTCTCGGGCTCTCTCTTCTTTCCTCTACCATTCTCTCCCACACTTTTCTTCCCCCTCACTGCGTGTGTGTGTCTTTCTCCATTCCTCCATCTCTCTCTTTCCATTTCTCTGTGTCTCTTTCCCTCCATCCCTCTGTCTCCCCCCTCCGTCTCTCCATGTCTCTTTCCCTCCATCTCTCTGTATCTTCCCCTCTGTCTCTCCATGTCTCTCTCTCCCTCCATCTCTCTGTGTCTCCCCCTCCGTCTCTCCATGTCTCTTTACCTCCATCTCTCTGTGTTTCCATCTCCCTCCATCTCTCCATGTCTCTCCTTCCCTCCATCTCTCTGTCTCTCCCCCTCCGTCTCTCCATGTCTCTCCTTCCCTCCATCTCTCTGTGTCTCCCTCTCCGTCTCTCCATGTCTCTCTTCCTCTATCTCTCTGTGTCTCCCTCTCCTTCCGTCTCTCCATGTCTCTCTTTCCCTCCATCTCTCTGTGCCTCCCCCTCCGTCTCTCCATGTCTCTTTACCTCCATCTCTCTGTGTTTCCATCTCCCTCCATCTCTCCATGTCTCTCCTTCCCTCCATCTCTCTGTGTCTCCCTCTCCGTCTCTCCATGTCTCTTTCCCTCCATCCCTCTGTCTCCCCCTCCATCTCTCCATGTCTCTCTTTTCCTCCATCTCTCTGTGTCTCCCCTGTTTCTCCATGTCTCTCCTTCCCTCCATCCCTCTGTGTCTCCCTCTCCATCTCTCCATGTCTCTCTTTTCCTCCATCTCTCTGTGTCTCCCCTATTTCTCCATGTCTCTCTCTCCCTCCATCTCTCTGTGTCTCTCTGTTCCTCCGTTTCTCCATGTCTCTCTCTCCCTCCATCTCTCTGTGTCTCCCCTCCGTCTCTCCATGTCTCTTTTCCTCCATCTCTCTGTGTCTCCCCCTCTGTCTCTCCATGTCTCTTTCTCCCTCTATCTCTGTGTGTCTCCCTCTCCCTCTGTCTCTCCCCGAGTATTGCGCTACATGGGTGGAGGTCGCCGGCTTCTCTGACCAGCACAGGCCTCTGCTCATGGTAGCCACTGGATGAAGCCTTCTGGGGCTCTGGCTGTGAGGAAAATCTGCTGACTTCTTGCCTTCATGACTTTCTGCTCTGACAGTCACTGTCCCTGGGGGGGTGGGGGCAGGACCCACAGGCTGACACAGACACTGACACTGTGGTCTTCTTGGCAGAAACTGTGGTTTTCCCCTTGGCAGAGGCCCCACCGCACAGCGCTTCCCTCCTCAAAGCATGAGGAAGTCGGGGTCGGGACACTTCCTGGTGTCTTGGAAGATCCCCCTCCCCTCGTCTTTTGGGGATGTTGTGTGGCCAGAGGCCATCGTCCCCTCAACTGGCAACCTGAGCTGCATGTTGCCTCTGACCCTGGTTGTGTGGCCTTCATTAATCTTGCTGGGCCTCGGTGCCTCATTTGGAAAGCCAGGACCCATCTCAGAGGTTTCTGCGAAGTCCAAATGAGACTCAAACTCAGGCAGAGGGCTCAGCAAAGGCTTGGCCCACTAGACAGACATGCTGTGACAGCAGCAGTGACAGCTACAACTACCAACTATGGTTGCTATGACCCGGGCTTGGCTGGTCCTTGTCTGTTCCCTGAGGTGGAGCTGTGCTCAAGCCTGGGCTTACTACCCTGGGCAGCCTTGGCCTCTTGTCCTCCTGTGGCCTGTCTGTGGTCAGCTGTGGCAGGGCCCATGTTCAGTCCATGGAAGAGGAGAGGGCTCTTGGCCATAGCTGTGCTTCAAGACCTGCTCCTGCAGCCCCAAGTCCTGCCAAGCTTCTCTCCTGTCCCCAGAGGGATCCAGCCCACTCTGCACACTCTCAGGACTGGCCACTGGGCCACCTGTTGCCCACAGAGCAGTCCCTGTTTGCTGAAGGCCAACAGCCACAACAACAACATCTTGCAATGCACCACCAGAACATCCCTCTGGGACACAGAGTGGACAACACCATTGTGCCCATTTGTCAGATGAAGAAACAGAGGTCCACAGTGGCCCTGAGTCACACAGGTAGTTAGCTGATGACTGCGTGAGGGGGCATGCCCAGGTCTCTCCACTCCGAGACCAGGACATTCCTCCGGACAACTGGAAAAGACGTGAGAGGGGATGCGGGGTCATTGATGGTCTCTGACCTGAGAAGGTGCCCCTGGGTCAGGCTGGGCTGGTCTTCCTGGTCACAGTCCCAGAAAACAGCTCTCAGGCCCAGCAGCCTGCAAAGCCAGTTTGGGAAAACTGGGTGGGTTACAGTCTGGTTGAAGCAAAGTAACCACCATCGGCTGGGAGAATAAAGAAGGAAGTGAGGACAGAACTCACTGGAAGGATGTGAGTCAGCTTTAGAATAGAAGAGACGGCTCATGCCAGGCCCCAGAAAGAAGGGGCCCAGGGTTCTGTGGGTCAGGCAGGCTTCCCAGGGGCACCAGCTCTGGCATTCCCTGCTGGAGTCCAAAATCCTGGGTGGGGGCAGACTGGCTGAGCTGCCACTTGTGGCCAACCCCCAGTGATGTGGAACACCTGGCGTGGAATGGAGTAGGAGGAGTTCCCCAAAATGAGGCTCAAGGTGCTGTTTCCTGAGGAGGGCGTGGGTGCAGCTCAGACAAAACAGGCACAGAGGCTCCGGGCAGCTTGAGCTCTTTCACTCAGCCATTCATTTGTTCATTCATTCACTTGTTCACTGAACTCCTCCTGGGGCCAGGAGCTGAGGGGCCTAGAAGGGTGTGCTCTCCAGGGGGTGCCAACCTGGTGTGGGCACAGGTTGCTTGGAGCCGGGGGAGGGAGTGACTGACGTGGAGAGAGGGACGGTCACTTGAGGAACGTGGGGGTACCTGGAGCTTCTTGCTCACTCTGTCCACCTTCCTGTGTGTATTCCCATGACAACAGGTGACAGGGTCAGATCTGGGGGTCCTCATGGTGGCAAGTGAAGACCCAGGGATCCAGGAAGGGTGGAGACATCACCTTGGACAATGCCTATGGTCAACAGCAGCAGGAGGGGCATTGCCAGCAGAGACCACTGCACTGGTCTCTGCTGGTCCAGGACACATGGACGGTCGTGCCACCCAAATGGTTGACACAAAAATCCTGCACAAAGCAAGGAAAATTTAGATACAGAACAAGAAAAATATAGAAAGACCCCAAGAAGGCTTCCTGGCTACAACAGTGTTCAGTTGCAAGATTTGTCATCAGGGGGCTGCAAAATGTCCTTTCTGAGCTTTTTAAGAAACCAAGTGTCTGAAATAGGGGCTGGAAGCAGAGCGTGGGCTGACGAGGTCTTGGGCTCCTTGTCCTTCCCTGGAGCCTCGAGGGTCTGCCAGTGCTTGGGGCTGAAGGCTTGGCAGGGACATTGGGCCCCCGGGGTCTTCCCTGGTAGGGAAGGGGGGCCAACGCAAGGGAGGGCAAGGGATGACCCCTCATTTTTGTCTGCCGACGAGGGAGCCGCTTCTTACACTTTGGTATGTCATCAAGCTCAGTGCGCCCCTCCAAAAGGCCACCGAATGGGAGCATCAAGAAATCATTAAAGAAAATGTGACCAGGGCCAGCCCGGTGGCGCACTGAAGAGTGTGCCGCTTGGGAGCACGGTGGCGCTCCCGCTGAGGGTTTGGATCCCATGTGGAGACCGGTTCCCGCTCACTGGCTGAGCGCGGTGCGGGCGCGACACCAAGGGTTGCGATCCTGTTACCGGTCAGTAAAAAAAGACAAAAAGGAAAAAAAAAAAAAGAAAATTAAAAAAAAAAAGAAAATGTGACCAAACCCCATTTATCTTATGAAAAGCATCCCTGTTCTAGACACATTATGTAAGAACACATTTTTAAATGAAAACAAGGCTTTGAGCAAAATACCAATTTGTCTAAAACAACCTGTGGAGTTTGGAGAGATGTGATTTTGACTAATGAGTGCAAACTTTATGCAAGCAGAAGTGTTCAATTATGGATGAGCTAATTACACGAGTGCATCGTATTTGGATTGCAAGATGTCTCCACTTCTCTTCCTCTGACTGGGCTCCAGCCTGCTAGTTAGGATAATTAATGAAGCCTAGGTCTTGCATTATTTTGCTAGGCACAAATAATCACTTAATTTTATGATTCAATATCCATCAATCATATGCGTGTGCGGGAGTTTTCCACCTGCGGTTGGGCGTAGGAACCCAGGAGGGATTCCTGGACCCTTCAAATGTCTGGTTGTAATTGTGCTCAGCCTGGAAGTGCGGTCTCTGGATTTAATGGAAGCCACTCACAGGAGGGAGCCTTGCTGGCAGAAGCCCCCTCCTTCCCACCTGCAGGTGACTTTCACAGAGCTTTGCAGATGAGCTCTGCAGGCACCAGCTAATAGGAATCGAGCCAAACAAACACAGTCTTAGGATAGAGAAGATCGGAGTCTTCGAAGGGGGCTCCCTCACTCCCTGCCTGTTGAATGTGGCCAAAGTTCAGATTGCTGGTTTGTTTTTTCATCTGAAAGCTTGGTGGACAAATAGCACTTCCAGGAGTATCTTTTCCTTCTTTTAACCTACAAACAAACAAACAAAAACAAAAAAAACCCCAAAAAATGAAAAAACAAACCAGAACTAAATTGCTTCCATTCTTTATTTACAAGATAACAATAGCAGCTAATTATGTCGAGTGTTTGCTGTCTGGGCATCGTACTGCTTTACGTGTATAATGTATTTTAATCCTTAAGTTCATTTGTGTTAGGTGATATGAAAATGAACACATTCAGGCAGAGAAGAACTAAATAGTTTGTTCTCTCCCAAAGCTACTGAGTACCCAAGCCCAGAATGGGATCTAAGACCGTCAGACTTCAAAGCCCACACTCTTAACCATTTCATTAAACCACCTGCAGAGCAACTTAGCACCTACTATATAGCCAGCCCAGTGCAAAAATAATGAGGATGTTTTCTCCCCCAAGTAGCCTACACCCTGGGAAAGAAGCTTTGTGTATCCCAGCTATCCTAACACATCCTGTGTTTTTTACCATTTTCAAATGATTAAATCTTCAAGGTGTTGCGTGTAGGTTGATTCTAAAAGTTACAAAATATCAGTAGATTGTGTTTGCACTTTCTGTAGTTATGTAAATATTGTCTGTTGCACAGCCATGTAGTGTACTATGATTTCTTTTTTGTACAGATTTTTTTCCACCTGGAGATTCTAACTTCCTTTCTTTTTACTCGCATGGCACATTATTAGCACACTCTTAAGCTCCTCCAGCCTCTCTGTAGTAGTAACAGGTCTCTGGAATTTCATTTTGAAAAACCAACAGCAAGCAGCTCCCTCAAAGGAGTCTTCGTCTACAAGCTCCAAGTGAGAGGACCGTGTCCTGGTGCATCCCTTCATTTCTCCCCTGAGTGGTTGGATCTACTGATTGCCCACTTAACTCTTTTTTTCTTGGCGGGGGACTACCTCCTCAAGTAACCTTTATTGTTATTATTAATAATCTTTTAATTTTACAATAGATTTAGATTTACAGAGAAGTGGTGAAGATAATACGGGAGTTCACACAGACCCCACACCCTGTCCCCCCATTAGTAACACTAATATGTACATTTGTCACCCTTAATGAACCTATATTGATAGGTTATTTTAAATTAAAGTCCATACATTTTTTCCTTTCCATATTTTCTTAGTTTTTACCTAATATCCTTCTTCTGTTCCAGGGTCCCATCCAGGACACTACACGACATTTAATCATCTTGTCTCCTTAGGCTCCTCTCGGATGTGACAGTTTCTCACACTTGCCTTGTTTTGGATAACCTTGGCAGTTTTGAGGAGGGCTGGTTACGGATTGTGTAGAAGGTCCCTCATCCGGGATTCATCTAATGCTTTTCTTATGATTAGTTTGGGTTATGGGTTTTTGGAGGAAGTCCACAGAGACAAAGTGCCTTCCCATCACATCACACTCGGGGTCCCTGCTCTCAGCGTGACCCATCACTGTTGGAGCTGACCTTGATCACCTGGTGGAGGGTGTGGTTAGCAGGTGCCACCGCTGGGAAGTGACTGTGGTGTTGACAGCCAGACATCGTTCATTCATTAGTTCATCTATATCAGTGTCTATATCATGTTTCTGGAAACTGCGCCACTGGGCAGTGGGCACCGGCCCAGGCACAGCCTGGAGGTGCCATGTCACAGGCTTGAGTTCCCTCGGCTCTTTGGTGACCTCTTGCTTTGTGACTGGCTTATTCAGTCTTGCCTTCCTTGGTCATCATTTCTTTGTTTTCCTGTTGGACTCTGAGCATTCCTGACATCAGGATGGAGTCACACACTGCAGAAGCTCCCCCGGGAAGCATTGCTACAGCAGGGTGTTAAGTGGTTCCGTTCCACCCACCATTAGTCACACTCCAAATGCTGATGTTCCAACCATCTGGCCACCACAAGGACAATCAGCCGAGCCACCAAACTCCATCATGGCACAGAGGCCAGAGCAGCCTCTGGTCAGCTGCGCCCATGGCCCTCCTCACCGACCCCTCCATCGGACCCTCATGGGGCATCGTGGGGAGACCGCTTTGCTTTCCAGGCTGGACAAATGGACCTGTTCCCTGCAAGGACACTGGGTGTTGGGAGTCCACATGGGACAGCAGGACCATACGAGGAGTCGGCATGTTTTTAGAAAGACGATCTGGTGGGAGCTTATTTTGTACTTTAGAACACAGATGGTATTCCTTCTCGGTGCCTATCTAAGATAATATTGTAGCTGAGGCTGCCTGCCTGGGCCCTTGAGGTGCCCAGCACTTCCCACGGCCAGCTCACCGGATCCTCATCACGGTCTTATGGTAGGAACTATTCTTGGTTCTGTTTCTGGGGGAGAGTTTGAGGTTCAAAGAAGAAGGGGTGCTGCTGTCCGGGGAGTCAGTGTGCATGAGGAACTTCTGCTCCCCTCGATGAGGGCTGGGTAAGCAACTACTGCATGCCAACTCCGTCATTGCCTGGTCCTGGCATCTCTGTGTGCGGGCTGGGCTGGTCCAGGCCTTTGAGAAACGTATGATCTGGGATCTAGATGGGGACTGGCATGTCCTGTCAGTGTGTGTCCAGGCATGCACTTGGCTGGGTGTGGGCATCTATGTCTGTGATGACATGCTGCAGGTGAGCTGGCATGCGGCACCGAGCTGCAGAGCTGCGGAAGACCTTCAGAGGAGGGTGTGTCTGGTGAGTGGCACTCCACTGCCGGTTCCCATCATGTATCGCAGCTGCTCTGGAGAGATACAATATGTCAGCGGGACGAGCTCACCTGCAGAGCTTCTGCAAGATGTCGAATAGCCCACCGATGCCAGTGAACGAAAACCCCTCCTCTCCACCCAAGGGCAGCGAACGCCTAATGGATTTGTTCTGAAAGTGAGTAATATTGTTGAACATAGAAAAGTGTCACAGTAATTAACACTGGAATAAATACTGTGCTCTAGCCCATTACTTCTGAGGCTGAAACTGATTAGGACCGTCAGGCCAGCGGTGTGCAGCTGGGTGACTTCCAGCAAATGCTGGGTCCTGATGCACCCCGGGGCATGTGCGGACAGAGGGGATGATGGCAGGACCAGGTGGCCAGTCGTCAGGTAGTGATGACTCCACACAGTCTGGAAGGGGCAGAGGAAACTTCCCCAAGACTCTCCTTATATCCACAGGACAGCAGGAATGAGTGAAGTTCCCTTCCACCCTCCCGGTGAGAGAGCAGGTCTCCCCTGCTCAGAAGGAGCAATTCCATGGTTGCTGAGTCTCAAAGTGTGGGTGGATTTCAGTGTCATGCACACCAGGCTCACATCGGTGCTTCCATATGTCACTCTCAGGACAAGGAGGGAGGGGACGGGAGAGAGAGAAGGGAGGAGGGGAGGATGGGGAGAGAGAGACAGACACCTTGCCGGACACCGCTGCAGCCTGGATGCACTGGCTTGAAGAAGGCTGGTGCTTTCAGATGTCCAGTGACAAGCGCTGGAGCAGCCTGATTTACGGCTCTGACTTTACCCTCACCCCACGCTGAAACCAGCAGTGGAAGGCGGGTCACGGCAGGGCTCCTGTGAGCCTGGGAGATGGTCGTTCCCTTGTCCTAGCCCATTCAGCCGCTGTGGCAAGCCCTGGGGGACTCTGAGCCCCTCGCTCCCGCGCCCCCCACCCAGTGGGGGCTTCAGTCCCAGCTCTCGCGGGGCTGAAGCCCACACGCTGACATTTCCCCACACCCGTGTTCCCCCGGCTGCTGCTCCCAGCAACAGAGGCTGGCAGTAAAAATAATTTACTGGGGGAATGTTGATAAAGCCCTGCTTATTGCAAACAGTAAATTAGAAGTGAGCACGTCCACCTTTATTTCCCACCCAGGGAACAATAAGCGCTCGCAGTGAACTCGAAAGGGAAGGAGCTCAAGAGGAGAACGATCGTTCAACTTCGCCCGCGTTACCAGCAACCTCATAAAAATTAAGGAATAATCTTTCAAAGAGATAAGGGCTTTAGGGACATGGAAATCAAAACAACCAAATTGCTCCTGCCCGGAGGAGGTACACACAGGATGGGAAGGGATTTCTTTTCCCATTTTTAATTTACAAGAACCTTGTAAACTACAAATTAAGGGAGCAATAGCAATCCAGAAAGCTTGATTCATTAAGCCTTTATTTACCCTTAATGCCTCCAAAGAAAAATAATTTGCTTACTGAACATGAGCTATGGGCTCAGTGTCGACACCTGCCTGCATCAGTCCTTAGGCACCTTTCGGGGGGGGGGGGGGGGGGACCCTGTGCTGAGCAAAGGTGGTGCCTAATAGACACTCGGGCCCCACTGGGTTCATTGTTGTGAGGTGAGTGGACGTAGCCGGATGGTCTGTGCCACTGCCCTGGAGGGGAGGATTCAGGGGAGACACCTTCTCCGCATGGTTAGTTCCCTGGCCTGGAGACGGCTGCTCAATTCCAGGACTGTTTTAAATTCACTTCCTTTCCCAATCAGCCTGCTGATATTTACTATTAGTAATGGTGACAAGCGCTTAGTAGGGGCCCAATAAAATGTTTTTAAATGAAAGAAAGAAGGAAGGAAGGAAGGGACCTAACGATCCATTGCCTGTTTGTACTGGACCTTTGGGAGCGTGGGCGCTCCCATCCACACGCTGCACCACTGCACCTGTGTGCTCTGTGCACGGCAAGGTGCGAGCATAGACCCCAGTGTGACGTGTCTCTGTGTCCCCATATCTGGGCTGACAATGTAGATTGTCTGCTGAGCACCTCGTATGGGCCAGGCACTGTGCCCGAGGAAGAAATCTTAACTGATTACATCCACAAAGACCCTGTTTTCAAATAAGGCTGCATTGACAAGTACTGGGGTTAGGACTACAATGTATATTTTGGGAAACACAATCTAACCCGCTGCAGCCCCAGATCTGGCCAAGGCTTTGGTCCAGCCACACCTCATGCTGCAGAGTGGGGAAACTGAGGAGCAGAACGGGGGAGGGACACACTTGTCAGGGTGAAGGGCTGCTTTTTGGGACGCCCCCCTCACCCTCCCTTCCCCCCTGTGAGAGGGAACCAGCTTCAGATGTGCCAGAGGAAGGACGGACATCTAAAGGTTTATTCATTTAATAATCCGAGCACAGGGCAGCCTCACAGGCAGCGGCCAAAGTCCCAGGGACACGGACTCTTCCGTCTCTGCCTTCCTTCCAGAATCAACTTTTGATGTTGCGTGGGAATGATTCAGAACTGCGGTTCCTGCCTCTTGATAAGATGAGAGGAAATCTAGCCCGAGGCAGAAGCCTGAAGGTGAGACTTGGGGGATCAGATAAGAACTTGGTTCCTCAAGGAATTTCTGGGATCCCATTTTGGCTTTTCTCCAGCCCGTCTGTTATGGATGGAATTCATATGTCAACATGCTCACCTTTACCCAGGACCTCAGAATGTGACCGTATTTGGAAATAGGACCTCCAGAGAGGTAAATAAGATAAAATGGGGGCTGGCCCGTGGCTCACTTGGGAGAGCGTGGTGCTGACAACACCAAGTCAAGGGTTAAGATCCTCTTACCAGTCATCTTTTAAAAAAACAAAAAAGATAAAATGAGGTCACTAGGGTGGGCCCTAATCCAATATGAAAGATGTCCTGCATGGAGTGGCCATCTCGAGTTCCACCCAGGTTCAGGCAGAGCTGGCTTCATTACTCAGCCTCTGTTTTTCCATCTCTAAAATGGGAGCAGCAATCCCTGCCCCTGGAAGAGCAGACTAGGAGTTGGAGAGGAGGGTGTGTGTTAGGCCATAAAGTTCTGTGATCATCTGAGGAAACAGACCCGCTCCTGCAGGGATGGAGAGGGCAGTGGCCTGGGTTGTGCAGGGAGTGGGGTGAGGTGCCGGGAGGGGGTCCATCTCGGGAGGGTGGCATCAGGGGCATTTGGGTCTGAGAGTCATGGGAGCTGCAGGGGTGTAGCCGTGGCCTTCAGCTGTGGCTTATTTGTGGAGCTCATGGTGTGTCATTATGTCCTAGGATGTAGGAGTTTTCTTTGGGAGTATGATGGGCCAGGGAAGGAAATTGCTGGCCATGGGGTCAGATAGACCTGGAGCCACTACTCACTAGCTGTGCCGTGTGTGTGGAGGGGGGGAGTTATTGCTCTGAGTTTCAGTAGCCTCTGGAAAGCTGCCTCCCTCTCAGGATTGCTGTGAGGGTCTAGTGAGCTCATGTATGTAAGTTTCCAGGCTGGGGGTAATCAATAGGTGCCCTTTTCTGTTCTGGGGGTGCAGAGACCTCCACAGCAGCGGATTAAGGGCTCCCAGACCCCCAGGAGTGGCTCCGCCTCGGCCAGCTCTGCCTCACACCTCTGCCTCACATGTGATTAAGTTACCACCCATCTGTTTTAAAGACATGCCTTATCACCTATTTACAAGACTTATGGATTTCTCGTTACTTCCTTTGACGGAACTCAAGCTAAAGTGCTTTCTGCTCACTCCATCCAAGCTCTCACTATGAAACACGACAGTGATAATGGGGAACCACAGCTGGGTTGGCAGCATCTGCCCGGTGCCCTGGGGATTTATCACAGCCGTGTGCACAGATGCCGGTGCACCTCCCAACACGGGGCTGCAGAGACATAGCCTAGGGGCACCTGGCACCAAGTCCCACAAGGCTAGGAAAGTGTCACCCCAAAATGTCACCCTCATTTCAGACACCAGCAACAGAGCTCAGGTCCTTGGGAGCACCCTTAAGTTTGACAATTCACTAGGAGGACTCACAGAATGCTCTGAAATCTGTCCTCACGGTTGCGCTTTATTACAGTGAAGGGACATAGATTAAAATCGGCCCAGGGAGGAGATGCGTGGGGCAGAGTCCCTGTGAGTTCCACGTGGGGGGATTCTAGCTGCCCCCTCCCCCACCGCGGAGTCACGGGCAGTGCTAGCTTCTCCAGTGACGCTGTGTGACATCACACGGGGAGCACCGCCAACAGGGAAGCTCACCGGACCTCAGAGGCTTACAAGGCCTGAGCTCACGGTCCTTATAGGCCCTTTCACATGGACATGGCTGACCGCCCACGTGACCAGCCTCAGTCTCCTGCCCCACTGAGGTCGAGCTGATGCTGCGTGACCCAAAGCCCCCACCCTAAATCTCATTGTTAGACTATCCAGTGAGGCCCGAGGTAAACAGAGACGCTCCTGTCAGGCAGGACATTCCAAGGGCCTAGAGACACCGTCCAGGGTCAAGGAGCAGGACCAGACCTTTCTTTGGGGAAAGTTATTTCTTCACTTCACACGGTCTCTTCCTCCTGGCCGTGGCCTCAGGGCTGAAGTGTAGACACACTTGAAGATTCTCCTTACGTTTTCAAAGGGACAGTCTGCAGTGGACTGAATGAGCCCCAGACTCACTGGAGCTTAATCCCCCCTGTGACTGCTGAGTGTGGGAGATCCTATTACAAAATGTGGGGCCTTGAAAAGGTGATTAAGCTGATGGTTTAATGGTGGTCGTGGGTGTGGTTCCGAGGGCTCGTGCGCTCTCCTCCACCATCCTGCCATGTGAGACCCCTGCACCACCAAGGAAGACCCTCACCAGCTGTGTTTCCTGGACTTTGGATTCCCAGCCTCTGAAACTGTAAACAATAAATATTGTTTTCTTATAAATCACCCAGGTCCAGATATTTTGTTATAAGCAACAGAAACAGACTAATACATACGCTTTCAGAGGAAGTGGGTGAGCCCTGTGCCAGGGTGAGATTCCCGACTGATGGCACTGTCCAGGAGAGCTGTCCTCCTCCTGACCTTGGAGAAGCCCCCCACCTTCATCCAAGGCTTGTCGGCTTCTCTTGTCCTAGTCACAGACTATCAGTCCATGGTATGATTTTCAGACAATAGAAACCTAATTTAAATGAGCAGCGTGCGGCGCCCAGGTGGAGGGTGTGGGCACCTGCACCTCCAGGCTCAAGAGGCCACAGGAAAGGTTGGAGGTGCCCAGTGGGTCAGAGCGATGGGCCACTGACTAGGATTTGAGGGAGACTCTGGTTTGGCACAAATCTTTGTGACCTGATGTGATGCGAAGCTCACCTGCTGGGGAGACAAGGATGGAGTCAGGATCCTGTGGGCAGATTTTCTGTGAACCTTGTTCAATGAGTGGACAACGGATGGAAGAATAGTTCACTGGACGGATAAATGGATGATGGTTGGATGAAAGAAGGAAGGAAGAGTGTGTGGATGGATGGATGGGGAATGATGGTTGGGAGGATGGATGGATAGTGGGTGGCCGGGAGGACAGATGGATGGATGGAAGGATGGACAGACGAGCAGATGGATGAGCGATGTGGGTGTTTGGACAATGCGATGCGTGCAGTGCGGACACGGTGTCTGAGAAGCCCGTGCTGCGAGGCCCTGGGGAGTGGCTCAACCGCTCTGGCTGGCCAAAGTTTATATGAGGATGAAATGGACTAATGCAGGAGAAATGCCAGTCGTGGCATCTGGCACAAAGTGGGCTCTCAGTCAAAGGCAGCTCCTATCTCCTATTTTTCCCGTTGGTGCAAAGGACCACATGTCCATAGGTCTGCGCCCCCAGTCTCCACAGGACCCCGAGCTCTGCTCTGTCTGTGGTTTGGCCTGTGTCCGACAGATGCATCCCGTTGGGGGCAGAGTGTGGGGGAAGGCAGCGAGTCCTCTCCCAGCAGGGCGTGTGTCACACAGCAGCAGCAGTGTCTGACACGTCACACACAGACGCATGCCTCTGCCTTCAACTTGAGATGCTCGTTTGCATGACTCCTGCCCCTCCTGCAAGCATCAGAACCATTCCACCTGGTTGTGGACCAGACGGAGGTCCCCAGCAGGGTCTCCCAGCTGTTTGGCTGGGCACGGATGTCCTGTCTTCCCAGGTCTTTGTTGCTCATGTGGTGGGCCCAGCCCCGGCCCCGCAGGCTGGATGTAGGCTTAGGAGGGCACCTGTTCCTGGGGGTGTCTGTTCTTCCTGGAGGAAGAAACAGACCCTGCCTGTCACCTTGGCCCCATCAGACCCTGCTTCCAACCCCGCAGGCTGGATGTAGGCTTAGGAGGGCACCTGTTCCTGGGGGTGTCTATTCTTCCTGGAGGAAGAAACAGACCCTGCCTGTCACCTTGGCCCCATCAGACCCTGCTTCCAAACCCTCATCCAGTGGTCCCTCTGTGGGGCTGACGATGCTCCCTGGGCTGGGGGTGTCCCACTGGCTATGGCTGATGTCAGAGCAGCGGCTGTGGTGGGGCAGGGAGTGCAGGCTGGGGATGTTCTGCTCACGGATGTCCTCCTGGCTGGTTCCCGAGTGATCAGAAACACTGTGCCCCGTTGATAGGGGAGGGAGGCAGGCGGGTGGACACACGGACAGTGTCTCATTGCCCCTGCCTGGCCGTCTCCTGTCCGGGCACCGGCTACTGCCTCGTGACTCCCTCTGGAGCGTGAGGAATCCCAGCATGAGACACCTGTGATCGCTAATCAATTCTTTATTAAGTGTATTTCCTTCATTAGTCATTTCTTTGCCGCTTCATTAGCCCCTTCTCAGGTTTCAGTGGATTTCAGGCACCATTGAGTACAAGATAATTTATTTTATTAGGTAATTTATTTTCTGGGTACATTTTTAAAGGTCAATTAATCAATTTAAATGGAAGGGTAAAGGATGGGGATTCAAATACTCCTGAGAGGGGCAAAAGTGACCCCATCAATACTTTTGGGGGAGAGATTTGCTCTCTCTTCTGACTTGGGAGAGACAAATGGGAGGGGCAGGTGGAGCCAGTGTGGGGCACAGGGAGGCACAGCAATCTCTGAACTCGGAGGCGGTTCCCTCACTTCCCCGGAGGGTGGCAGCTGTAACAGAGAGCAGAGAAGAAGGGGGCTTGCATGGAAGAGGGGCAGGAGGGAGACCGTCTCAGGCCGAGGTCCAGGCTCATCGGCCGCCAGAGTCCAGGTGGGGAGTCGGCCTCCTAGAGTAGGTGGAAAACTCATGCAGCTGATCCCACCAACTGAAGTCAGACTCGGAGTCTCCCCTGTGCCTGGTAAATAATAAATAAAAACACATAGTACATATTTAACCAGAAAGAAACATGCTCCAAGCTGAAAGTAACCTGTCAATGAACGGTTTCATCTGCCGCACGCAGCAAATTGCCTTTCCTGCCATCCGGATTTGTAAGGGGCCAGAAACAGGGTGGTTGGCGGGGCTGGCTCTTCCCTTGCTGGGGTGGCTGCGATCTCAGTTCTGCTTTCTGACTCCCAGCTTGCTGATTATACATATTTAACCAGAAAGAAACATGCTCCAAGCTGAAAGTAACCTGTCAATGAACGGTTTCATCTGCCGCACGCAGCAAATTGCCTTTCCTGCCGTCCGGATTTGTAAGGGGCCAGAAACAGGGTGGTTGGCGGGGCTGACTCTTCCCTTGCTGGGGTGGCTGCGATCTCAGTTCTGCTTTCTGACTCCCAGCTTGCTGATTTCCAGGGGCAGGAAAGAAACTGGCTCCAAGAGCAAATAATGGGTGTTCTTTGGGGCTCTGGGGTTTTGCCTGATGGATATGTTCCTCCTGAGATGAGTTTCTGGGTGATTAGCACCATTACCAAGGGCTTATTATATAAAAATAAGTGATCATAGCAGACAGGAGTGAATACTTAATCTGTGTGGGGAATTTTGAATGTGTGATCTCATTACACACTTTCAATCATAAGGCAGGTGCCATTCCTGTTTTATAGTGGAGGAGACAGACGCAGAGAGAGGCTGCCCAGCTGGCTCACTCTCAAGGTGCCAGGACTCGAACTCAGGTCTGCCTGACTCCCCAGTTGGCTGGTCCTTTGTCATGCCAGTGCTACTCATGAAAGAGTGCAGGGCCTGAGCCACGAAGCTGCCGCAGCCTTGGGGAAGGTGGACTTTTCTCCGTGAGGGGGTCTGCTGACTCCTGGCTGACCCTGGTGACCACGCTCAGTCCACTGGTGGTTGCTTCAGAGAAAAAAAGCAATAAAACAATTTTGTTTACCTGTGTTTCTCAGAAATCACATTATGCTTTTAATAACTGTTACACTCTTCAAGGCTGGGCACAAGTCACAAGTCTGGGCTGGTTCCCTTGAGCAGAAAGTGCTATTACTCTCGAATTATCACATTTAAAAATAATTGGCATGTTATGGTTTATGTTTGTAAGCATGTGTGCTTTTTCTTACTTTTGCTGGGTGGTGTAATCTGTTCCTAGTTCACAGAGATGAACCCTTGGCTCAAAAGTGGTTCATTAAAGTATACGAATAGTGATACAAATGGAAACAGAAATAGTTGAGCTTAGAATAACTCAAACAATGTGAATAGCACGTGCCTGACTCCAGCCCAGATATAGAATGCGAATCTGCATGTGTCGGGGCGAGTCTGAGTGTGATGATCTTGCACATGCAGCAGAAAAGAAAAGCTTTAAAAAGTACAGAGGAGAATATCTGAAAGCTGGAACTTGCTGGAATGTGACTCGGTTGCTCCTGTCCCCAGGCTGTGATCTCTTTTGAGACTTTCAAATAGTGTCATAACATCGTGGAGGGTCTCAGATCATTTTCAGAAGAGCGTAGTGATAGCTCTGTCCAACGAAGAGGGCTGTTCTTGACAAATGCTAAATCGTGTTTCCTGGCACAAAATTGATAAGTAATACATTTTGTCACTGCAGACAGAGCCCAAAATGATAAAGCCATCGTTCAAAGCTGCACATCTCATGGCAACATGCGGTGCACAGCGTGCTACTGCTGAGAAGTTTGAAAGAACCAGCCACAAAGTTAAAGGCACCTGTCATGCCTATTAGAGAGGACAGGGTGATGGGTTGGCACTATTCTCTGCCCATGACCCTGCTGGACACACTGCATGTGTGAATGTCATCCCTAATGTGTGTGCACAACAGCACCGTATGGCTGGATAAAGCCCCGATGTGGACATTTCACACGGAGGGAGAAGAGCTTGGTCCATGTCACAGGCGAAGAGATTTTGCATAGCCAGTGATGCTCTTGCGGGCTGTGATGAAGCCTTGTGGTCTGCCCCAAGGGTGTGCCAGCTGTGAGTGTGCAGGCGATGGGGCCCTGGTGTGCAGGTCCCCCAGTGCGCCTGAGTGCCAACAGGCTCTGTTCACATCGATGGGGGAAACACATGCCACAGTGGTGAGGTTGAGTCTGGGACATCTGTCTTCCCAGGGTGTTGTGCCATCTGAGGACACGGGCAGAGAAGCGGCATTCCACCTCTCCGTGTGGAAGCTGAGAGGACGGTGCTTAGACAAGCATTTGAAGCGAGAGGTCCTCATCATGCCAGGAGAGGCCGGCCACTCCACACAGCAGCATGAGCTGAAAGCCGAGAATGAGGCAATGGCGTTGTCAACAGAGACCTGTGGGAAACGGCTCCAGGCCCCACTCTTTCCCAGCATGAGATGGTTTTCTTTGCTGGTTGAGCAAGAAATTGCTGATGCATTCTGGAAATACTTTAGGACTCTTTCCCATGTTGCATGAAAAACTTGCCACAATCCAGTGTGACAGACAGCCCCCTTGGTCTTCTTCTCCCAAGTTGAGACGTTCACATTCCCAGCCTCTGAATAACCTGCCCTCACACAGAGCTCCAGAAGTGGCCTCCAGCGAGAGACTCCTCGCCTGGTCTCTGCTGCTGCTGACAGTCCCTGCAGACTCACTTCCATCCCAGCCGTCCCACGTGGTGGGCCAGGAAGAGAGAGCAGGAAGAGGCCAGCTGCTGGGTGTCCTAGGGCTCAGGTCCTCTCATCAAGCCTGCTCTAGGGGGCCCGTGAAGGTTCCAACGCTGCCCGTCTCTTTGGCATCATCGTCATCTTTAATCTTTAAATGCTATGTTTTATATTCATTGTAAAAGTTTGCTGGGAACCACAGGCAGGTGTGCAGACCCAATGCCTATTAAGTCATTGGTGAGTGCCCCAGGTCCCTGCCTGGATGGCTTGGGGCAGGCGTCTGTGGAATTTGATGCCATGATGGGCAGACAGAGCATTCCTTTGTGCTGTGCCACAATTTTAGTGACTTGGCATTTGGCCCTTATCACGGTTCAGCTTCGTTTTCAGGTAGAAGAACCACGTCCAGTGTGGTGATGTGGACAGGTGCCCACGGCTGATTCACAGCTGAGTCCAGCTTCAAGTCAGTCTGCAGCCACCAGTTCCCATGCGCTCACCTTCCCCAGACAATTCTGTAGTCTTGGGACCACTGCCCTGCTGAGGACCCCAGGCCTTCATGACCTGCCCCCTCCTCACCTCATACTTGGTTGAGCTCAACATGCCATCCTGGGCTTCTGAGCTGGACACAAGGCCTGGGCCCTGTGCTCAGATGACTCCTGCCAGGCCTGCTGCCAGACTCAGGGGCACCAGGTGACAGCAAGCTGTGGCTTGTGCTCTGATGGAGACTGTGGCCCAGTGGGGGAGACAGAGACCATCAGACAGTCACAGAGATGGACATCAGGTGGACAGAGGTGGGCCCTGAGGCAGACCAGCTTCTCCCTTGCATGATTTTCTTCCCCTCTACCATCTTGCCCAGTGCCCACCACTCAGGGAAGTGACCCTTAACATAGCAGAGTGTGTGGGGAGCCCTCTGTCTCCAGATGCCACCTCCCCCAGCTTCCGGCAGCCAGCCCCGGGCCCCTGCATGCAGGATGGGCTCCTGCCTTCTGCTGTGATGCCGCTCACTTCAGCTTGAAGGTCCAGGTAGCAAGGGGCTCCATCCGGAGTCTTTCTGTGCCGAGCATTCTCCCTGGACTCAGATCTCACTCCAAACTCGATCTGATAAATATATGATTCTGGGTGTTTGCAGAAAGGGAGGCTCTGAGGAGCAAAGTGGGTTTCAGATCAGCCGCAGCCATGGTGGGCAGGCAGTGGACTCAGTGCTCGGCTCCTGTCCTGTGGCCATTCCGCCCCAGCAATGCCAGAATGCTTCTCTTTAATGCGGCTCCCTCCTCACACACTGCTACCCTGTGCTGGAGAAGGGACAGAGACCTCGAACAACTTGTACCAAGACAACTGTGGGGTGTGGGAGCTGGGAGTTGGGGAACATTCTGCAGGGAGCCTCGGCCCCTTCTGGGGGAAGTGTCCTCCTAGAGTTTTCCAGAAGGCCTCTGTCATGCCAGAGCTCAGAGAGGAATTGCTGAAGGGGACTGAGCAATTAGCCCCAATCTATATTAATGGTATTTTAGATTAGCCACAGCTGAGCCTGGCTTCCATGCTGCACTTGGGGACCCAGATGTGGAGGGGACTATAAAACCATAAATAAAAAAGTGAAAACGACAAACGACACCGCCAGCTCTGTCGGCAGGAAGATGTGGGAAGAGGCGGGGGGGGGGGTCGTGGTCAAGGGCATCTGTACCCCACCCTGGGGTGGGCACTGTCAGGCAGTCCCCAGCTCACAAGGGTCCCTCTGTCCTGGTTGTAGGGGATCCCTCGCCCACCGCAGGGTCCCCGCAGCCATGCTCCCCCGGAGTCTGGATGTGGGACTGAAGGGCAGCCCTGGCGGGTGGCCCAGCCCATGCCCCTGTGCAGAGGCGATGGATGTGGACTCTGCATGCCCTGCTCACATCTGAACTCTGAGTCCAGTGCCTGGCAGCTCTGTGACTTCAGACGGGGCCACGGACTGCCTTGCAGTTTAGGTTCCTCCACGCATAAAACAGGGTCGATGACGAGCGGCCTGGGGTGGGGCTGCCGGGGGCTCACCCTGCTGATGTCAGCCTGAGCTGGACCCCCTAGGAGCGGGAATGGCAGCTCTGCAGCTCCAATGCGGGGTCTCTCTGGTCTGCACCCGCCCAGCCGGGGCTGTGGCTTCCTTTCCAGGCTTATTTGTGAAGTGGATTAATGAAGGAAGGAGGAAACTGAAGGAAAGATTCACCAAATGAGTGAATCTGTCCAGTTTGCCTAAAATCAGCACTAGTTGATTATGAAGGAAGTTTTATTCTCAAAAGCAGGGGAAGAGGCAAATCTCCCTCCCTCGCTCCTGGAGTTGAAGGGGGATCTGTGTCGTTGCAGCTCCTCACGGCTGCAGATGCAGTGACTGCGACACCACTGGGGCCTGGGACTTGCCCGGGTTCTCGGGAAGAGGCCATTGACACAGTCTGTCATCTGTTATGACAGAGACGGGACGGCGTCTGAGGAACGGTGTCCTGGCCGAGGGTCTGTCGGGGCTGGGTCTCGGCGTGCCAGGGTCATCATCTGTGGCTGTGTCCACGTTGTCCTGGGCACTGCAGCAGGAGCTGGCATTGGGTGGGAACGAGAGAGATGAGCACTGCACCCCCGAGGAGCTGCGTTTGGACGGTTGGAAAGGGAGCAGTGAACGTCCCTGACGCTCGCCCTAGTGAGGGCTGGAGGGCTCCTGACCGAAGCGCCATGGGGCTGGCCCTGGAAGAGCAGCCAACGGAGAAGTGGGGGAGAGCCTGCGGGCGGAGACGGGGAGACACTGTAGGGAGGGGCCCAAAATTGGGGGCTCAGGAGATGGGAGGCCAGCGTGGCTGTGAGTGGCGTGGAGACGGGGGCAGGCTGCCCGCCACTCCTTAGGCCCGGAGGGAGTTTGCAAGTGATTTGAAGGACGGAGGGAAGCCAGGTTTGAGTTTACACGTGGACGGGAAGTGATGGGATGAGATTTACATTTTGACAAGGTCACCGTGGCTGTTCTGACAAGGACAGCGTGTGGGGCAGAGGCGGAGGCTGGGGACTCCTGGAGCATGTCGGTGGCGGGGGTGAGACAGAGAAGGCGAGAAGGACTGGAATTGCTTTGTGCTTGGGGTGGGATCTACAGGGCTTGGTGCAGGCGCAGGCCTGCTGGGTCAGAAGGGGACCAGGGACGGTCACGCCCAGTGTCCAACTTGAGCTGCTCCACGTAACCTGAGGGGAGGAAGCCCAGGAGGAAGCCATCAGGAAAGTGAGGGCTCCGGTGTCATGTGCTAAGTGTGACATGCGGCTCTGTCGTCATGTGCTAAGCGTGAGATGTGGCAAGCCGCCTGCACACAGCGGGCCATGGCTGAAGCCCGGGGCATGGGTTTGCTCGGCGCCTGGTCCTACAGGCTGGGCTCCAGGCAGACAGGCGTATGAGCTGCCCACTGCTGTGTGTGTGCTACCCTCAAACCTGCAGCTGTGGTCGCGGTTTCTGGGAGTCAGGCGTCCAGCAGAGCCTGGTGCGTCCTCTGCTTCAGGGCCTCTCTGAAGATGCTGTAATCAGGGTGATGGTTTTGGCATCTCCTCTGAAGGCTCTGGCTGAGAGGGTGGGTCCCCTCCCTCAGCTCCAGCTTCTCATGGGCTGTCGGCTGGGGGCTGCCCTCAGTGTCTGGCTCATGGGCTTCTCTGTAGCACGCTCACACTCAGAACACGGCAGGTAGATTCATCAGAGGGAGCAAGGTAGCGAGGGGGAGAGAGAGAGAGAGAGAGAGAGAGAGAGAGAGAGAGAGAGAGAGCACCCGTGCATGTGAGGAGAAGTCACCATGTTCTGTAACTTTCCCATGGAAGTGACAGTCCCTTGCTTTGCCATATCCTATTCCTCAGAGCAAGTCCCAAGGCTCAGGCCACATACAAGGGGAGGGAGCTACCCAGGAGTCAACACAGGAGGTGGTGGGGTCGTTCATGTTATGTGTCAACTTGACTGGGCCATGGGGTGCCCAGATATTTGTCTAAATGTTATTTCTGACTGAGCATGTGAGGGTGTTTCCAGATGAGATTTTCATTTCATTGGTGGACTGGGTAGAGCAGGTGGCCGTCCCCAATGAGGGCTAATGTCACCCACTCTGCTGAGGGCCTGAATAGAACAAAAAGGCAGAGGAAGGTTGGACTCTCTCTCCACGGGACCGTGGGAATGAACGCTGGTCGTCTCCCGCCGTGGACTGGGCTCACATCATTGGCTCTCCTGGGTGTCCAGCTCACAGACGGCCGATTGTGGGACTTGTCAGCCTCCGTAATCATGTGAGCCTCTTCCTTATAATAAATCTACATCTACACCTATAATGTAATTGATATATATCTATCAATCACTGGTTCTGTTCCTCTGGAGAATCCTGACTGACAGGCAGTATCACTGGGAGCACATCAGAAGCTGGTGGCCTCAACAGGAAAGTCATCGATCTGTCTGTCCTCCCTGGGACCTGGGGCAGGAGAGGTTGGGGCTGGGACGCAGGTGCCTGGGGGGCTGATGTGAGGAGCAGGGGCAGCAGCACCTGCCGGAGCCCCGGAGGGACCCTGCACCTGCTGACGTGTGGAGGACGCCTGCGAAGGCTGCAGCCCCCACCCTCCTGCCTCCAGTTCCCATCCCAGCAGCAGGGAAACGGAGGCTCTTCCACTTACTCATCACATTAGTTTCCTGTGGCTGCCACAACAAATAACCACAATCAGGGTGACCTAAAACAACAGAAATATATTATTTTATTGCCCTGGAGACCAGAAGTCTGAGATCACGGGGTCAGCAGGGCCTTCCTGTCTCTTCCAGCTCCTGGAGGCTGCGGGTGCCCCTGGGCTTGTCTGCACCTCCTGTCTCTGCCCCCATCTGCACACAACCTTCTCTTTTTCCTATTCTGTTTGTCTCAAATCTCCCACTCCTGTCTCTTTATAAGGACACTTGTCACTGGATTTAGGGCCCACCTGGATAATCCAGGATGATCTCATCTGGAGATCCTTAACTTAATTACACCTGAAAAGACCCTTTTTCTAAATAAGGTCCCATTCACAGGTTCCCGGATGTGGATGCACCTTCTGGGGGTGGGGGGAGGCTGTCCTTCGGCCCCTGCACGTCCTCGTTCTCGGGACTCTCAGGGCCTGGCAGGCGACATGAAGCCTGGAGCCTCCCCTTCTCCCTCTGGATCCAGAACATTCCTGCTCCCTATGCTTCCCCCCCACCCCAGCATCCTCCAATGCCCTCAGGCCCTGGGCAGGCGTCACTGGCACCGACCCGCAGGCCCACTGGGGGGCAGCTGGGGTGTGCTCGGGAACAGCAGGGACAAGATCACATTTGTGGATATTCAAGGGCTTGTGTCTGGGGGCTTAAAGGATGATAAGAGGGAACAGAAGGAAAACCCCCAGAATAGCCCCCATCTCACCACCGAGGCCGCCCTGACTCTCCTAAGCTTGTTGGACCAAGCGCCGTTGTCAGGACAGGTGCTGCTCTCCAGTTAGGGGCTGGGAGCACTGCAGCCCCTATGCTAGATTTTGTTCTCAAACCTAAAAGCAGCCATGGCCAGGCTGCCCCTGGGTCCTCCACGACACACAGAGACAGCTGTCCATGACATCCACGTGGCTGGTTTCTCGAGTTCGTGCTGTATGTCAGCTGTGTAATGGATGGTGTCTGTTGTCCCCGCCCTGACCCAGGACAGTTGGTGTGACTGTCCCCATTTTTCAGGTGGGCAAACTGAGTCACAGAGAGGCCCAGCAGTGTGCACAGACCACACTGCCAGTGAGCGGCCAGGTGTGTTCCTCCTCGGGTTTTCCTGATTCCAGCCTGATGGGCAGTGGCCCCCTTCTTCAAGTGCAAGAAGGAAGGCACATTATTTGGGGTGACATCTCTGCAGGAGACAGGAGGGATGGACCTCATGGGGGCAGTGGCCAGGCATCCGTCAGTGTTCGCAGCAGCTGAGGCTGGCGAGGCACAGCCCCCAGAGCAGGGGGTCCTCCCGCCTTGTGCTTGGAAGCTGCGGCTCCTGGGAGATTTGCTCGTTGGCTGCCGCTGCCCTGAACGTGCCTTGTGGGTGGCCTTTCTGGGGCCTACTTTGTGAGTCGGTCTTGGACACCTGCAGGCTCAGTGATCAACACCGAGTGTGTGCTCCTGTTGACTCAGGGAGGAGGTGGGCGAGGGTGGAGTGGGGCCCCACACGTCTCTAGGGTACACCTGCAGTGTCACCTGCACACATGACCTTCCTCACCCTGCCCTGTCTTCCTGCGAGGGGGCGGCTATGTACCCAGAGGTGATTGGAGAATGGGGCAGGAGCCCCATCGTTCATCGCCCGGACTGCCAAGCTGTCAGGGGGAAGCCTGGCTGGGACTCCGAGCCCCCGTCAGCCTCCTGAGCAAGGATGGAGATGTGTCCCTCCAGTTCCAGCCCTCCCATGCCCCTGACTACTGAGGCCACCCAGCAGACCCATCAAATGCCAGCCAGGTCAGAGTCTGGGTGATCTTGCTGCTCCATCACTGGAGGGCCTTGGGTGAGTTCCCCCATTGCCTGGATTCTGTCTCCTCCTCTGTAAAATGCAACATAGCAATGATGTTACTCTTGAGGGTGTCATTAGGATTCAGTGGAGGTGACGTCAGGATATTCAACAGCAGGGGCATCCACAAGCCCAGGTCCTGCTGTGCCCAGTGTCTCCACCTTCTATTTGCAGAGGCAGACAGCATGCAGAGCGTTCATGGGGCCTTGGACAGAGGTGTTTCCCCACCCATGTGGAAGCCTATGTAGAAGAGTATCTTCTAGCCGCCTCAGCAGGAGGATCAAGTCTCTATGTTTCATGTGGAGTGGCACCTGGCATGGTGTCAGAACACACCTAAAGCTCAGCAATGAGAGCTGCTGTCCCCCTGGGCTCCTGAGTGACCGTGTGGAGCGGAGCTGCCCCCAGCCAGAAACTCTCACTGTGGGCTGTTACTAAGGGCTCTTGCTGCAGCAGTTTCAGCTTCTAGCTGAATAGACCTGAGCCATCTACAGAGGGCCTCCTCCTCTCCTCCACCTAGCAGGAGCACATTGTCACCCCAGCTTCCTGGAGAAAATGAGACCCAAGTCTCGATTTGTGCATGTTGAGGGACAGAGAATGGGCTTCGCGATCAGACCCGCCAAAGAAACACCCGGATCTTCCATTCACTGGCTTTGAGTCACATCCCACGGCCTCTCTGAGCCCCAAGTTCGTCGCCTGGAACATGGGATGATGCTGTCTGTGGCTGTGGGAGGGTTAATGAGAGAAGGTCACCAGGAGGCCCCAGTACGCAGCGGCTGTTTCTCACAGCGGATGAGCTGTGTGACGTTGGCCTGGCCCACTGCACACCCGGCCGGGGCTGTGGGTCAGTCCCCCAGGCACAGGGAAGTGTGTCAGTCACAAACCAAGAGCAAAGCAGGCCCTTGGCCACTCTGCTCACCTGTCTCTGCAGGTCACCGGCCTGCTCTGCTGCAGTCTGTGTGCAGGTGACAGGCCGGGCTGACTCACTCCCCTCTACGTCCTTAGCGAGACTCTAGCATTCTCAAAAAACCCCACGAACCCTGAAAGATTCTTTTCTTAGAGTTGGAAACATACTCATAAATCTATATTAAGAAACAGAACACAACACTTCTCTGTGTTGTTGAGAGAAGTGAGCCTTCTGACTGGTTGCACAGACACCTCAAACCCCGCGAGCCTGTCATGGGCACTCGGAAGTTATAATTTGCTGCTAATCGACACTCGGTTGTCTCCAGGGCTGTTCTGCCTGTTTGCTCCTGGAGACAGGTCCAGAGGGAACTGCTGATGACCACGGAGGCAGATTTACCCCAAGATTTACTGCTACCAGCCATCGTGGAATTAAAACAAACGAACAAAACCCATCTCTGTCTCTCTCTCTCTTTCTCTCTCTCTGTCCTGCTCCCCTCATTTCTCCCTGTCTCTTGCTTGCTCTTTCGGGGAAATCACCCAGTTCACCAAGCAGTCATTATGCATCTGTCGTGGGCCAGTCCCTGCACGCTAACCTGGAGATCTGGGGTCATGATTCCTGCCCTCAGAAAGCTCAGAGTCAGGCTGGAGAGAAAGGACGCGAATGTGTGAAGACCGTCCTTTCGGCCCCGTCCGTTTCCTGTGGCCCAGCTGCAGTGCTGGGTGCTCCTCAGACCTCCCTGCAGAAGGGCCCTGCTTTCAGTGCAGTCTGAGCCAGCAGCATCTCAGAGGGCTGGAGGCAGGATGCAAATCCTGATACCGCCACTTCCTAGCTGTTTGGCTTTTGGAAAACAACTGAGCCTCAGTTTCCTCATCTATAAACTGAGGATAATTGCAGTGAGAAATAAATAAGATACTGGTAGTCGTTGAGACATGGTATTACGATCGGGGCAGGCTTATCACACTACCTTTCTTGTAGTTTCTCAGAGCCTTGCCAGGGATGGGACTGTGGGTAAACACTGGGGACTCCATACCCCTGTGTCAACCGACTACACAATGTCCCTCCCGTCCTCCTGGCTTGGGGCATCTGCCCTCCTTCTCGGTTTGCATTGGTAGTTCATCCAGGAAAAGTGGTGGATCTTGGACGTGGGGTGGCAGGGAGGTGCAGAGAAGTGGAGGGACATGGGAACCATCAGGTGGGTGGAACCCCAGAACCTAGGGATTGGTTGGAGGTGCGGATGTGGGGGAGGTAGGACGAAGGTGGGTCTGGCCTCTCACCGGGAAGGAGATTATTCATTCATTTATTCACTATGTATTCAGCAAATGTTTCTTGAGAACCTACTGTGTGCTGGATGCTGGGAATAAAATGTGAAAAGACAAAAACAGATGCTGCCCTCCAGAGCTGCACCCCCCCGGGGAGCAAGAAAGTCAACACAGAATCGATCCCTCTGGGAACAGATGAACTGCAACCGTGCCATGTGCTGTGATGGAGAGTCTCTGCCATGCCATGCCCTGGCCCGGCTTCATCTTCCTGTCCTTGAACAGATAGATGGCTCTTCCTCTCGGTCTTGCCCCAGATGAAGTGTGTGTCTGAGGAGCCATGTGCTTGGCCTGATGCTATACAATGTGGACAAGGGCATCCTCAGGTGCTGGGCTGCAGGACTCTCCCATGGGGACTCTGTGGGTTGTCACAATACTAATGGCTGCCTGGACTTTGCAGTTTGCAAGGCACTCTCAGAAACTTCTCATCTGCTCCTCACAGCAACCTGCTGGGTAGCTGTTACCACCGTCGCATTTTAAAGATGAGAAAACTGAAGCTAGAGAGGCAACATGACCTCCCTGCAGCCACTGAAATAGAAGATGGCAGAGTGGGGCTGGCACATAGCCCCCTGAACCTGAAGCCATCTGTCTCAGGAGGACAGGAGGAAGTTTAGAAAAGATCAGTGGGGGATCTCCACCTAGGATCTCGGATTGCCCCCTGTCTCTGGGGTTTTCTGCTGGGGCTTGGCATTGGACTCCATGGCTTCCTGGCATGTAGATGTTCTTCAAATGTTTTCACTCACTAGGTCCAGGCTTGTCTTACCCAAAGACCATATGCATCCCCTTCACAAGGTCTTTGGGGACCCCACCCTCATTAGGTCTATGCCCAGGGCCCCTGGTTGACTCCCAGTATATTCCTTAAGATACATTTCATCTTCTAGGTGCAACAACACATACGGTCCAGGACACAGGAGGCCTTTTCCACGTGTTAGGTCATAAATCCCATGGTGCATCATGATAGTTCAAGTTTATGGTGACGATATTTAGACTGTGGCCATGTAAATGCTGAATGTGACCACACGTAGATGGAAAAGTGGGGCACAAGGTGAGGTTCATGATCCAGGGTCTTCAAGTGACCTTCAAGTGTGAAGTTTTCTTCACGATGAGCTCAGTTTAGCCTTCCTCGCCTCCCCCCTCCTCTTCCTCCTTGTTATCTCTTTTCTTCTTCTCCATTCCTCCTCCTCCTTCTCTAGAGCCTTGGAAGGTGTCCCTCAAGATTCTTGCCATCTGATCTTCATGCCCAGTATAACCCCCACCTTGAGAGGCAGAGGGACCGTGAAGGTGATGGACTAACTTCCACGATTGGGTTACATTATATGGCAATGTGAAAAGAATTTTGCTGATGCAATGAAGGTCCCCAATCAGCTGATTTTGAGTTAATCCAAAGGGAGATGATCTTGGGGGGGGTCTGATCTAACCAGCCGAGCCTTTTTGAGGAGGTCCAGGACTTCCCTGCAGAAGAAGACTATTCTGCTGAATTTGAAGAAGTTTGCTGCCGTGCTTTATGCCATATGGAAAGAGACTTCAGGTGATATCTATGAGCTGAGAGTGGCCCCTGGCTGACAGCCAGTAAGAAAGTGGAGACCTCAGTTCTACAACCATGAAGAGCTGAATCCTGCCAACAACCTGTATGAGCCCAGAAGCAGAGTCTTCCCCAGTCCAATCTCCAGATGAGAGCACAGCCCAGTCGACACCTTGATTTCAGCCTTGAGATGTCCTGAGTGGACATCTCTGCTCAGAAGCCTGACCTACAGAAACTGTGACATAATAAATGCATGGTGTCTGAAGCTGCTAAATTTGTGATAATTTATTACACAGTACAGAAAAACTAATACAGTAAGGCACAAAAATATTTCAAAAGAGAAAACAAAGTATTTTCTTCCTCTGTAGGCAGAAAAACTTAATCCTGATATGCAGGAATCTTTCTCCTTCATTCCTCCTCCCCTGCCCTGTCCTAGAACATTTAGTTAAGTGATGCTGAGACTGGGGAAAAATGTACATGCCACCCTTTGCTTCTTGAGATGCTGATGGGTGAGACAACCTGGGATCAGCAGGGGTGACATCATCTTGTGCTTATAAGGGTCCTCACACTCGGACATCTGTAAATAAAATATTAGAAAAATAGTGTGGTTCTAATTATAGGCCAGAGAACTCAGTCTTCCCAGAGGAACTAATGAGCTAAGTGTGAGGCAAAATCTCTGCCTTAGCATGAAAGAACATTCCCCACAGGTGGATGCTTCCTTGGATCCTGAGCTAGCATCCCTCTTGTCCCCAGCTGCCCCCTCAGAGGAATGGCACCGTGCCACTTTGATGCCAAGTCCTGACATGCTCAGGTGGTAACCATGGTAACACTTTTGCCTTTTTGCCTTCACTATGAGAACCCTGGGGAGACTGGAAGCAAGTGCAAGTTCTAACCAGCAGGCTAACAGAAACAAGGCAAGGTTGCCCTGGGGACAGAATCCCCAGAGAGAAGAGATCCCAGGGTGGCCAGCACCAAGAATGTGATACAGCAGCCCTACTGGCCTGGCCTCCAGTGTCCAGGCTGGGGCCATTCATGCATTCTTCTAGCCAAGCTGGCTGAGCCTGGCTGCCCACAGTTTGAGGGTCCAGGTCCAGGGTGGGCAGGAATGGAGATGCACTTTGCAGAGTCTCTCATAACAAGACTCTGAGCTCCCTGAGAGAAGAGCCAGGGGGCAGTAATAGCTGACATTTTATGCAGCCCTCTGTAGAATCTGCAGCGATATCACTTCTCTTTGTATCTTCTCTATGTTTTATATCAAACCTCAGTCTGACTAGAGGTTTCAAAATTCTATTAATCTACCTGAAGACCTTAGCTTTACCTTTAATTAATTTCTTTTCTACTTCTTTCTGTTTCCTGTTTCTTTGATTTCCACTCTGATTGCTTTTATTTCCTTTTGGTTACTTTGGGTTTAATTTACTCTTTATTTTTTTTCTAGTTTACTAACCAGGAAGATGGGACCATTGATTTAGAATCTTTCTGCTTTTCTAATATAGACATTTTAGTGATATAAATTTTCCTCCAATTGCTGCTTTAGCTGCACCCCCCAAATTTTGATAGGTTGTGTTTAATTTTTCGTTCTGTTTCAAATACTTTCTAATTTATCTTTTGAGTTATTCTTGGACCCATGGGTTATTTGGTCTCTAAGTGTTTGAAATTTTTCTGGATATTTTTCTCTTGCTCCAACTGAATTCTACTGTAGTCAGAGAGCATATTTTATAAGGCTTATATCCTTTTAAATTTATCGAAACTTGTTTTATAAGCCAAATAACATCTAGGTTAGCAAATTTTCTGTGTGCACTTGAAAAGAGTGTGCATTATGCTACTGTCAGATAGAGTGCTTTTTAAAATGTTGAGTAGATCAACCTGGGTGACAGTGCTGCTCTATATCCTCACCAATGTTCTGTCTACTTGTTCTACCAATTACTGAGAGAGGGTGTTGACCACTGTCAGATAGAGTGCTTTTTAAAATGTTGAGTAGATCAGCCTGGGTGACAGTGCTGTTCTATATCCTCACCAATGTTCTGTCTACTTGTTCTACCAATTACTGAGAGAGGGTGTTGACCATAATCCTCATTTGTCTCTTCTTCTTGCAGTTCTATCAGGTTTTCCTTCATACATTTTGAAGCTTGTTTATTATATACATAAACATTTAGGATTGTTATGTCATCTTGAGAAACTGACCCCTTTATCATGATAAAATGACTTTCTTTATCCTTATTAATATTCTTGACTCTAAAATCTACTTGTCTAATATTCAGATAACGACCCCAGCTTTCTTGTAATTAGTATATATTTTTTCATCCTTTACTTTTAACCTATTTGCATCTTTATAGTGAAAGTGGGTTTCTTGTAGGCTTCATATAGTTAGTTGATTCTTGCTTTAATGTCCAATTTGATAATGTCTACCTTTTGAATGGGCTATTTAGGCCATTTACATTTAATGTAATCATTGCTGTGCCTGGTTTAAGTTCATCATCTCGCCATTTGTATTCTTCTTGTCCCACCTGTTGTTTGCTCCCTTCCCCCTTGTTTTTTGCTTTCTTTCATATTAATTAGGCATTTTTTACTATTCCATTTAGAAATGTGGAAATAATAAAATTTTATAAATCAGATTATGAGCTATAATTCTTTGTTATTTTAGTTGTTTCTTCAGCTTTATAGTATATATGTTTAAGTAGTAGTAGTGTACTTCTGAGTGATTTTGTACCATTTCTCATACAATAGAAGAAACTTGTAACTGTGTACCTCCGTTGTCCCGTCCTGGTCTCTGTGCTACCACGGTCATACATTTTACTTCTACCTACAATAAAAACTCCACAACTTAGGGGCCGGCCCGGTGGTGCACTGCTACAGTGCGCCGCTTGGGAAGCGTGGCGGCGCTCCCACCGAGGGTTCGGATCCCACATACAGACCGGTTCCCACTCACTGGCTGAGCGAGGTGCGGGCGCAGCACCGAGGGTTGCGATCCCGTTGCCGGTCCCGGTCCGGTGCGGGCGCGACACTGAGGGTTGCGATCCATTGCCGGACACAAAAAAAGACAAAAAAAAAACAACAACAAAAAAACCCTCCACAACTTATTATTATCATTGCTGCTGTTGTTATTGCTGGGACAGTAAATTTGCTTTTTAAGGGACTTAATAAATAAGAAAAAAGTACATTATATTTACCTACATAGAAATCATTTCCTTCCTTTGTGTAGATTCAGATTTCCAACTGCTATCATTTCCCTTCTTCCTGAAGGAATACTTTTAGGGATATTTTTTGAATTTTTGGTTTTCTGGTGATGAATTTTTTCAACATTTGTATGCCCAGAAGAATCTTTGCTTCATCTTTGTTTTTGAAAGATATTTTTACTGAGAATAGAATTTCATGTTGAAAAATTTTTTCTTTTAGCACCTTAAAGATGTTGCACCATGGTCTTTTGGCTTACATATTTTTGAAACATTCTGTTTCCTTACTGTTGTACATAATTTGTGCAAAGATTTGCACATAATTCATACAAAAATTATACAAATAAATTTGTATAATTTCTGTATGTCTTGCCATTTTCTGTTGTTACTTTTAAGGTTTTCTCCTTTATCATTTGTTTTAAGCAATCCGATTATGAAGTGCCTTGGTGTAGTTTTCTACATGTTTCTTGTGCTTGGGGTTCATTGAACTTCTTGGACTTGTGAGTTTGTAGTTTTCCCCAAACTTGAATAATGTCTAGGCCAATATTCTTTCACATATTTTCTTTCCATGCTCCCTCTTTTTAAAAATAAGACCTGCAATCACATCTGTATTAGGCTGCTTAAAATTATCCCAAAGGTTATTGATACTCTGTACATTATTTTCAGGCAACTCCCCACCCCTCCATGTTATTATTGGTAGCTTACATTTCTATGCCTTCCAATTCATGGATCTTTTCTTTTGCAATAAATTACATGCTATTGGGCCGGCCCGGTGGCGCACTGCTATAGTGCGCCACTTGGGAGCGCGGCGGCGCTCCCGCTGAGGGTTCGGATCCCACATACAGACCGGTTCCCGCTCACTGGCTGAGCGAGGGGTGGGCGCAGCACCGAGGGTTGCGATCCCGTTGCCGGTCCCAGTCCGGTGCGGGCGCAACACTGAGGGTTGCGATCCGTTGCCGGACACGAAAAAAGACAAAAAGGGGAAGAAAAAATTACATGCTATTGATCTCACCCACTGTACTTTTTTCATGCCTGACATTGTAGGTTTTATCTCTATAACTTTGATTTTTTCTTCTCCCGTATACTTACTGTGCTCAATTTTTGCTCTAGCTTCTTGAACATCTGGGATACAGTTATCATAACTGTTTCAATGTCTGTGTTTACTAATTCTGTAATCTGTGTGATTTCTGGGTCACATTTTTCTGCATGTCTGGTAATTTTTTGTTAGATGCTACATGTTGTGAATTTTGTCTTATTGGGTGCTGTATATTTTTGGGTTCCTATAAATATTCTTGTGCTTTTTCTAGGATGCCCAGGATAGTGTTTAATTTAAGGCTAATTTTGTCACCCCCTCCCCCGGGAAGAACCCCTTTGAGTGTTCCCCCCTATGCTCCCTGGATTATGAGGTTTTCCATAATTATGAGGTTGGCACTATTCCTGGCCTGGTTTGAACTATAGGGATTGATCCCCTCTGACCACTTTGAGTGTTCCCTGGCCTCAGGGAATTCCCTCACTTGCATCCACTGTCAGCACTGGGTTGGAGACTTTAGGGAGCCCCTCTGCACATCTCTGGACCTCTCTACCATGTCTCTGGAACTCTGGTACAGGTGCTTTCACCCTTCTGAGCTTTTAGCTGTGTCTCCTCAGCTCAGAGTCTGCAGAATCTGGCTGCATCCTTCCCCTCCCCCTGCTGCTGATGGGAAACTATCCAGGCAGGGAGCTGGGGCAACTGTGGGGCTCCCCCACTTTTGTCTGCCATCTCTTGGGAACCACTGCCTTTCACAGCCTGGTGCTCCATGTCTTAGAAACATCGTTTCACATATTTTGCTTGGTTGTTTCAGCCAGGGTGTACTCTGGTTTCTGTTACTCCATCTTGGTTGGAAGAAAAAGTGTCCCTTCTGTTGTCCAGTGTCTAAACCTTACTAGGGAATGTCCTCCACTGTGAACCACGTCCTGTGACTCTGAACTCCCTCTGCCACCCACTCACCTGTGCTTGGCCCATGCTCTCTACTGAGCTGATTCCTTATGGGGTTTTCCCGAGAGGCTGAAGCCTCCTCAGTAATGTGGGAGCTGATGTCAGTCTTTCCTGAGTTCCCAGATTCATCCTCCTGTTCATCCCAACAACCTTTCACGGCCTTCTGCACTTTTTTGTGTACCATGTAGTTCTAACTACAGAATCTGACAGCCACACCATCGTGGGAACATCTGGTCTCATTGTGGCTTTATAAGTGATGGGGACCATCACTAGGAGGATTTTCCTGTATGTTGAGTGCCCCAAATGCTCATCAGCCTGTCTGTGCTTTGATGTACAGAGAGGAAGCAGATTTCTGAAGACCTGATTGAAGCTTGACAGTGTTGAAGATCAGAGGCAGGAACAACTGATGAAAGGAAACAAAACCATACCAGAATTACTGTCTTCACGAACCCAGCAAAGGGTCCGCTGAGGTCAGGAAGGAGTCATTTTCTCCCTTCAGAGAGGCGGAGGGCCGAGCTCACAGTGGCAATGTTAATGTGCTGACCTTTTCCCTCACTGTGAATTCATGGGAGAGGAGAGGGGCAGGTTATTAGAAGTAACAGAGCCCTGACTACCGGGATGTCTGCAGGTGCAGGCAGCGTTGTACCACTCTGGGATCTTGAAGGAGATGCACGATGAATTTTTCAAAAGCCCCAGAGCCAGTGAACTCAGCAACAGATACATACACAATTACATCCACAGAAATGATGGCTCAAGACCTTGCCTTTGGGTTTTGTTGAAGCACAGACATCCCGCAGCAGTAAGCCAAGCCCAGGCACAGAGCTGGCAGCTGCTGGGTCCTTTCTGTGCATGGTCACCGGTCTGGGGGCTTTTCTTTCTGGGCTAGAAAGAGCATGCTCCTTGAAACTTTACAAGGGGTGTCATAAAAGCCCATACTCTCCAGACCATCTTTCCTCCCTCAAAAAACCCTTAGAGAGCCGGCCCAGCAACATTTCTTCAAAATGCACCATGTGCTTCCCCCAGCCTTTCTGTCTGAGAAAGTTTTGCTGCAAGATGCTCACTTTGATGACCATGAGAGGCAGAGGACAGAGCTGACAGGTCATCCACACCACCAGTCCTGCCTGGGGAAGCTTGGCTCCCAGGAGGGGCTTCGAGAGCATGGGGTGGGGCAGGCATGTGGTCGGGTGGGCAGGGGCCCCTCCTGGCAAACCCCATGTGCAGGCTGAAATGGGTCTGCTGCAGACACTGGATGCTGTCAGAGAAACCCACCAGGGCTAAGGCAGATGGAGCAAAGATGGGCCTGAGCCCTGGGTCTACGGATGTTCAGCATGTGGTCCTGGGCTTTAAACAGCTGCAGATCCCAGGGGGCTGAACTTTACTTCATGGGGGAGCAGGCGCTAGTCCCCCAGATGATCCTGCTCTTCCCCTCCCAGGCAGCTGGTGCTCCAGCCCAGCTGAAGGCCCTCAGAAAATAAAAAGAAAAATTAAAAAATAAATCAGGGCCGGCCCCGTGGTGCACTCGGGAGAGTGCGGCGCTGGGAGCAGCGCTCCCGCCGCGGGTTCAGATCCTATATAGGAATGACCGGTGCGCTCCCTGGCTGAGCGTGGTGCGGGCGACAGCAGGCCAAGGGTTGCGATCCCCTTACCGGTCACAAGAAAGACAAAATAAATAAATAAATAAATAAAAAATAAACCAAGTGCTTTGTCCCAGGCTGCACAGCTTGAATGCAGCTGAGCCCTCCTCTGACCCACTGCTCCGCTGTCGCTGCAGGCTGGCCACACTGAACAGGGTCCATGGTAGGACTGCGGGTGTGTGGGCCACCTCCCTGTCTCCTTGGAATGCCCGAGAAGAAGTCATGCCCTCCCTCCGCCGGTGCAGGGGCCAGGAACCAAGTCTCAGGTCTCCCTCGAAGTCTGCCCCTCCTGGAGGACAGCAGAGGAGGCCAGGCCTGCGGGTTATGGACTGCGGCAGAAGGAACGTTACCTGCAGGAAGGACGTGACTGAAGAGGACGCTGAGAGCCCATCTGCGGGCTTCTGTGGTTGGTGGTCTCAGTTCCGCTGGAGGGCTTGACTGCCCCTCCCCCCAGTTGCAGCAGGAGCTGCGGAGGCTCACCTGTCCCTCGAATGCATTCCCTGGAGTGGCGAGCGCCTGACCCCCTGGCTTTCTCTGCTTTGCATAGGATCGAGGCCTGTGTAATGTTTCCTCTTGTTGGGAGCAGCTGTGGGTCTCTGGTTCTGAGTCACATAAACATTGATCTGGTCTCCTGTGGCTGTGGGGATGCAGGGGAGCGGCTGCTGGGACATGAGAAAGTGGCCTCCAGTAAATCCGCCCTATCCACTGAGGCTCAGGGACCTGGCACCATCCGCCAAAATTAATGTTGCATCTCAGTTCTGGGAACTGGTGATGTGGCGTCACTGCTGTAGACACCTTATTAAATCTTGCTTTACAGTGTATGGAATCACAAGGTATCAATGACCAGAAGAGGAGGGAGGGTGGGCTCATGGCTCGTAAGTTATTTGAGGCCCGTGAAGGAGAGGCAATAATGAGAAAGACGTTGGAGGGTCAGGTGGAGAGGGGAGGTCTTGGCATCAGTGGTCGAGTCCTGGGCATAGCTGGCTCAGCAGCCCCACCTGCAGCAGGTAGCACTGTTCAGGTCTCACCCTCCTGGACTTCTACCCTCTGGCCCCCCACCTCTTGGGCTCAGGCGCCCTTGGTGGCTCCCTCTGTCAACATTCTGTGTGACCTGGGGCAGCTGAAAACATGCTGGTCATCAGAGGACAGAGCACTCCTGGCACCAGTTCTGTGGTCTGTGTCCTTGGCTCAGTACTGGATCAGCAAGCTGCAAGGTTACGTCTCCTGGGCATGTCCCTATTTGTCCCTGGATGGTGTCCTGGGGCTGCCGAAGCAAAGCACCACAGACTGAGCAGCTTAAACAGCAGTTTACTGTCTTATGATTCTGGAGGCCAGAGTCAAGATCAGGGTATGGGTAGGGCTGGTTCCTTCTAAGGCTGTGAGGGAGGGTCTGTCCCAGGCCTCTCTCCTCTTCTCGTAGACGGCCGTCTTCTTCCTGTGTCCTCACATGGTCTTCTCTCTGTGACTGTCTGTGTCCAAATTTCCCCTTTTTACAAGGACACCACTCACAGTGGATTAAAGTCTACCTCAATGACCTCATTTTAACCAAGTACACCAGCAATGACCCTCCTTCCAAAGAAGTTCACATTCTGGGGTACTGGGAGTTAGGACTTCAACACACACATTTTGGGGGAACAGTTTAGCCCATAACAGTCCCCACATGGATTATGCATGACCTGGGGCAGGGTTGGTGCAGTCATACACCGCCGAGTGCTCAGTAATTTGGAGCACAAGTCCCTTTCGGGGCTAAAGGTCATGGAGAAGATCTGGTCTGACCCTTCCCCCTGGATCAGTGAATGTCAAGTGTCAAGGTTATGCAGATTGTCTGTGTGTGAATCAGTTCCTGGGCTTTGGCTCCATCTCACCGTGGGTAAGGGGGACCCAGGAGACATGTGTCATTACTGTTTCCTTAGGGCCCTTTCCTGCTGCTCTCATTTCGTCTTCTCTGGGAAGCAGCTGTTCCCATCTCTCTCTAAGTGTGAGGTGGCTGAGGACATTGGGGACAGCCCCATGTGGCTGACCTCACAGGTCTGCTGGGTGTTGCACCCTCCACTCCCCGGACTTTGTGCATCTGCTTCCAAAGCATCAGGGACCACAGCAGGGACCCTCAGACTGTGCCCTTCTGAGGGGCTCACATGCAGCTACCCACCTGCCCTGCCCCAACTTCTGAAACAAGGGAGAAGCCAGGGAGAGCCGGGTCCGGGAGTTCTCAGGTCTGGCATATTAAGCCCTGTAGAGAAATACGGCGAGTATCTGGAAGTATGAGTACACTTTCAACAGATTACATAAATACTGACAAATCATAGAGAGTGTGAACTTCATAAGAAAGGTAGAGACCAACAGATGGGCTGGAGTTAAACATAAAATGGCTTCAGCAGATACTGGGCGAGCCCGGCGAGCTCTGGGCAGCTGCCCTCTCCCACTCTCAGGGCTTGTGCTTTGGGGAGATCTGATGCTCCTTCTAGCTCCAGGAGTGGTTCCCTTTTTGCCTGGTGCTGGTTGAGTTGGGTTTTTCTGTCACTTGCCTTTGGAAAGGTCAAGGTTAATGCTAAGACCCGTGTCTGTAAATGTGTGCTCATGTGCATGTGTATGTAAAAGGAATCGGACCCAGGTCTTGTCCACGGAACGTATAATCCAGTTTGGGAGACTAAATACAGACACAATAATTGACTAATTACCACTCCTGGTAGGAAATTCCAAAGCCTCAGTGGGGACACTTGGGAATTCCAAAAAGAGAGAGAATGTAGGAGTTTAGAGTAATCCAGAAAGACTTTCTGGAAATAGCAGATTCTTGTTCTTGGATGGCCTCGAAATTCTATTTTTGTTTGACATGCCTAAGAAACTCCACGTGGCAGGGTGGATACAAGTCTTTCGATATTCTCAGCGTGCTCATATAATCCCGTGTAATTCCCGGTTCCAGCAGTTTCCCAATGAATACTCATGAAGGTTGAGCACCAGGAGAGAAGTGTTTTCAGATCATCTTAAAAAGAAGTCTTTTCTCTCTTTGGACCCTTTCAAGTCTTTTCCATCCGGGCCAATTTAGAGAATAATGCCCCAGTGAAGCCTTCCCTGACCTTAGGCACAGAGCAAGGTCCTGCTCTTCTGAATTCTTGCCAAGCAAGAAGTTGCACCTTCTTGAAAAATATCTGCATGTTTTATCTGCACCTGCTGGCATGGGAACTAGTGGAAGACAGCCCCTGACATTTATCAACATCAATGCAAAGCCACAGAGATTCACCAGTGGCTTGGTGTGAACAAAGGGCACCATGAGGGACATGTGTGTCAGCACTGCAGGTGACCAGGAGTTCCTCTGTGTGTTGATGGTTTCTAAGCATGGGATATTTCTGCACTACTCAGAGACCAGACCTGCCCTTCAGGCATCTAACAGTGCAGGTTAAATCCCCAGATACAGAGCAGATGCCTCTTCAGAGTTTTCAGCATGTCCTTGAGCCTGAGGGACTCTTGGGAGAAAAACAGTGGCACCAAGTTGGAGGCACAGCATACCTCTGTCACAGGGACTCACTGGAAACGATCTGTCTTCCTCCAAGACTGAGGCTGAGCTTTAGACCAGTCATCTAGTTAACATGGTTTGGCATACAGGAAGAGCAAATCCTGCCATGAATGAACATGTGGCAACTCCTGGGGCCCATGAAGAGAATGTGGGCAGAAATTCACATTAATGAAAGAGTCCCTATTTGTCCAAAGTCTCCATTCTGTAAACTGTGAGTTCCTCTGGTGCCCGGGTACATCTGTGTCCATTCAGCTGTGTGACATCTAGAACAGTAGACTAAGAAACTTAGAACAGAAATATTCAGAAACGTTCTGTTAAAGATTAAGCAGAAGAGAAGATAAATCTTTAAAAGTAAGACAAAGGGAAAACAGAATTCAATGAAGACAGAAAAGAAGTTGATGAAAAAGTACGTGTCAGTCAATGCGGCTATTACAGAAACCGAGGTACAAACGCATCAGAGAAGAGCTGTTGGAGGAGCCTAGGTGGTAAATCCCTCATGCAGGAAGATTCCTAGGAGATCGCCCTGGCATGGGAGGAGTGGGTTTATGGGACGTGGAAGGACGAGGGGCTGGGATGGCTCGTAGTGAGGGTGACCAGCTGCCTAGGAGGGAAAGAAGTGACTTCTGGTGCAGCCCGGAGCTTCGCTCATGGATCCACAGTGGGGAGGATGCAGATGCTGCAGCACTGCCAGCTGAACAGGGCAGGAAGACCTTGTGCAAATGGAAGCCAGCCTGCTTCAGGCGGTGGATAGTTCTGTGTACAAAAGAGTGACACGGATGCTCTGCAGAGGATGGACAGGAGGACTCCAGGAGGCAAGAAGAGGTCATCAGCCTTCGGATTTCCTGGGGCAGACTGCTCATCACCAGTGCAATGTTTGAGGCTCTTCTGACAGCTAGAAGAAAGGAAGGGCATGTGTCCCTGTGCTGAGGACAGCTCATGCACCCAAGTTCTGAGTCCCTGTTCCTGTCCCCCCATCCCAACCCTGTGGCACACAGAAGACTCCAGGAATGACCCCTACCCTTGGCCACAGTTGATTGGTCCAGGGGTGGATGCCTGACCCAAGTGAGGCCATTAAATAGCTTCCCTGGGAGCTTTGGATTTGGAAAAGACATGGGGAATTTGAAAGTCTCTCTTCGGGTGGTTGAAGCAGTACCACATCAAACACCAGAGCTGCTGGAGCTCACCGTTTCTTCCAGGAGAACTGGGAAGCAAAAAAGGGCAGTCTGCAGCAGGAAAGGAGGATGAAACAGATGGGTACGGAGAATCGTGAGTATTTTGAGGGACGATCAGTCTGGTCCCTGGATCAAACAGTTCCTGAGACCCATCTCTATCTCTGCTCTTACAACTTACACTTTCTAAGAGTATCCCCAGGATTCTTTCAGCAAGCTCTCTTTTAGCTTCAGTACATTGGAGTTTAGTTTCTTTCAGGCACCACTTCACAAGGGAAGGAATAGGTGGGGAGATGAAAACCTTTGGGGCACTCAGGTCCCCAGATGACTCACAATACCCATATCCTGCTCTCCTGTTCAAGAGGGTGCTTTCCTGCCCCCAGGACTCCAATTCCTCTTCAGTTTTCCAACTTAATCCAATCGCCAAGCTTAGGGATCTCAGAAAGCTTGTGGTTTGGGAAATCAGGTGCTGCCTGCTTCTATTTAGAGATGGATCTAGAGTCTCCTTAATATTTTGCCACTTATCTAGGGCACAGAAAAGCTTTCAAAAAAAGGGTCCAAAGCATGAGTCAGTTCCTTCTGCCACAGATAAACCCAAGGGTCCCTCAGATTGGCAGACTTGGAAAACTGCAGTCCACAGGTAAATCTTCAAGGGACAGATGGCCTGTGGAAGAGGAGGACTTGGAGACCTGCAGCAGGACAAAGGGAGCTAAAGAGATGGCTGCCAGTGCAAACTGCCCGAGAGGAAGTGTTTCAAGGTTGGGCAGAGAAGTCTTAAGCACACTTGCAAGAGGCAGGAGTCTGGGAGAAAAGATGGATTAACCTGAACAACTCCCTCCAGCATGAAATGTGCTCATAAACAGAGTCAGCTTTCAGTGGAACTCATGCAGAAAGGTTGGAGGAAGCCCCAGGGAAAGACATTGCTCAGAAAACTTGCCAGCTCCCAAGGCTGGCAGGAGTCTCTCCTTCAGCACCCAGGACAGCGCCATGCCCTTTGTGACTGCTTAATGAACCTAAGCTACACTCAGAAAACGAACCTAAGTGACACCCAGTCACTGGAGGAAATGATTGGAATCCTTAGCTGCCAGGGTTGGCAATGACCTTGACGATGACATAATTACACTCTTCAATTTTACAGATGAGGAAGCTTAGCTGAGATGGGGGAGTAACTCGCTCTGGGTCGTGCTGTTTGTTTGTGTCAAAACAGGGACAAGAACTCAGGCATCTCCATTTCCCATAAATCTCCTGTCTTCTTATAGCCACCCACTGCCCATCGTCTCTTGGCCATGAGCACAGCTGCTCACTGAAGGGAGCAGGACGGCTACTGAGAGTAGAAATGTGGGCTCTGCAGGTGGCCTGGCAGGGCTAAAACCCCATCATTGTCACTTAGTCGGGTAAAGTTTCTCACCTCCTTCAGCCTCAGTTTTCTTATTTCTAAAATGAAGGTGGTACTATCAATACTTACATTAGATGGCTCCGATGAGGACCTAATGAGATGACTCGTGTTGACACTTAGCCAAAAAGAAACAAAGTTACCCCTTGCTTTAGAGGTTAAGAAACTGAGGTTCAGAGAGGTTTGGTAACTTTTCCTAGAATGCACAGCTGAGAAAGGGCCTGGACTTGGTTTGGTGTTGCTTATCAGCTCCTGAGTCATTGTTAATTATTTTCTATCTTTTTCTCTCTGTTGCTCAAATTTGACAATTCCTCCTGAGGTACCTTCACGTTTGCTAACTCTTTCTTCTGTCATCTTTTTTTTTTTCCTTTTTGTCTTTTTTCGTGACCGGCAACGGATTGCAACCCTCAGTGTCACGCCCGTACCGGACCGGGACCGGCAACGGGATTGCAACCCTTGGTGTTGTGCCTGCACCTCGCTCAGCCAGTGAGCGGCTGGTCCGCATGTGGGATCCGAACCCTTGGCGGGAGCGCCGCCACACTCCCAAGTGGTGCACTGTAGCAGTGCGCCACCGGGCCGGCCCTCTTCTGTCATCTTTTGATGACATCTATTGAGTTCATTCTTTTTTTCCCCCACTGTGCAACCCACTTCAGTGCCAGCAGCCTATGGGCACAGAGGCCAGGCAATGGTTCGGGGACATAGTTTGCTCTGGCACAGGGCAGTAAGAGCCTGTTCTTTTTTTATTACAGTGATTGTATTTTTTCAGTTTTTATCTTCTATTTCTTTGCTGAAACTTCTTATCTTTCATTAGTTTCAAGAATGTTACCCCTTCCTTGTTGGAGAATTTTTATAGCAGATGCTTTAAAGTCTGTCAGAAAATTCCAACATTTGTGTCACCTTGGCATTAGTGTGTATTACTTGTTTTTTCTCATGGATGCTGAGATGTTCCTTTGTATGCTGAACAATTTTGGATATTTTAAATCTCATGTTATGGGTCTTTGGGTCTTAATTAAATCACATGTAGAATGCTGATATCTTTGTTAACTCAGCAGACTATCAACCTAGTTATATTCGGGCCACAAGTTATGACCAGCCTTCTGAGTGTTGTGGTTTCAATGCCAGTTTTATTTTCAAAGTCTTTGCATTGCTATTTGAGTCCACCCTGCCTGTCTGCCACTCAGTGGTCAGCCAGGGACCCAGGAGATAGTCTGGCCCTTAGTCCAGTTCTCAAAGTATTTTTCATGCTGTTTAGGATCAGATCATACACACACAGCTTGGGAATAAGCCCAGAAGCTTCCAAGTCTTCTCCCCTTTTGCAATCTCCCTGATGCTTTCTGATTCTCTGGGGCTCCCCTTTATGGTTGTGTGGCCAGAAAGCTAGGGCTTTATTTAAAACTGCCCTGCCGTGAACTTACTACAACTAATCCTGCCTGGGGCCAAATGGTGGGAGGCAGAGAGAATAAAGCAATAGAGGTTTACCCTGCTGTCTTAGCACTGTGACGGCTTCTCCTCCCTTGGGATTTTAGGCTCCTGTGGGCTCTCTCTGCTCCTGCTAATGCTGCTGCCACAGTAGGACTGGGGATCAGGGCATGAGAGAATGGGGAGGGGAGGAAACAATGGGAGGTTTCCCCTGCTCTGTCTGAGTGTCGGAGACTCCCGCCTCAGACCAGAGCAGGAGGGCATCCCCTGGGGCTCTTTCCGTTCCCATCAATGCCCACTTCTGGGTTATGGAGCTGTGGTGAGCCCAGACTGGAGGATACCGGAGGAAAATAAATGGTAAACTCATCGCTGGTTCCATGGCGCTTTGAGTTCTGGTCTGCCTCCTTCTTCTGTCTGCTATTGGCTTTTCAGAGTCCTCACGGAGCTACTCCGGTCACTCTGTCCAGGGCTACAGCTGTACTCCACGGGAGAAACAGGGTGGAGGGCCGAGCCCGTGGCGCACTCGGGAGAATGTGGCACTGGGAGAGCAGCAGCGCTCCCGTCGCGGGTTTGGATCCTATATAGGGATGACCGGTGCACTCACAGCGCTCACTGGCTGAGCGCAGTGTGGCCAGTCTCTAAAAGGACAAAAAAAAAAAAAAAAAAAAAAAAAAAAAAGGGGGGGG
>NW_007732004.1:51353-69441 GCF_000696425.1 Galeopterus variegatus
AAAAAAAAAAAAAAAACGACAAAAAAAAAAAAAAAAAAAAAAAAAAAAAAAAAAAAAAACAGGGTGGAGGAGCATGCTTTCTCCATCTTACTCTCAGAACTGGGGTAGGATGCACGTCTGTGTGACTTCAAAGTCTCTTGTTGCTCCGGGATCCTTCACCTCTCGGATGTTCCCAGTGCACCCCTTGGTATTGCCCCCCATAGAAGGTGTTTAGAGGCACCCCCCATGGAACTGTCTTAGGTTCTATGGCAACCATCAAAACATCTGCAGTATTAAAAGGCTGGAGTCACCTCCTGCCAGTCATATCACTACATGGAAAATATAGCTCCTGCCCCTAAAGCTCACTGTTAGAAGATCAGAAGATCGCTACTAGGCAATGCCATACGTACTTAAACTCCTAAAAAGCAAAGATGTGGGGAAAGTGAGCTCCCAGAGGCACACGTGGCATTTTGCAGACCAGGTGCTGATGACGTGGAAGGTAGGCTCGTACCCCGTCTTAAATGCTCCTGGCTGCTCAACTGTGTCCCGTGTGTTATTTTCTCCCAGTTACTCATTCCTGCTTTAATTAGTTTCCTGGGGCTGCCACAACAAAGTATCACAAACTGGACGGCTTAGACAACACAAATGTGTTGTCTTACAGCTCTAGAGGCTGGGAGCCCAAGATCAAGGTGTTGGCAAGGTGCGTTCCTTCCAAGGGCTATGAAGAAGAATCTACTCCAGGCCTCGCCCCAGCTTCTGGTGGCCACGGGCCTTCCTTGGTGTTCCCTGGCTTCCGGAAGCATCACCCTGATCACTTCATCTCCCTATGGCATTCTCCCTGTGTGTGTGTCTGTGTACAGATTTCTCCTTCTTATATGGGCACAAGTCGTATTGAACCAGGGGCCCACGCTACTCCAGTATAAACCCATCTTAACTAATTACCTCTGCAATGACTCTATTTACAAAAGAAGGCCACATTTTTGGGGCACTGGGGGGTGATGTCTTTAACATATCTTTCTTGGGGGTGCAGTTCAAACTGTAACACCTACCCCCCTTCCCATGCTCATCTGTAGGCAGAGTGAGCTTTCTTGCCACATTTGACTTTGAGTGTGACCAGGGGACTTACTTTGGCCAAGGGATGTGAATACTATTGCATAGCCCACTCCCAGCAGAAACTTTAAACATACACATGGCTCTGTCTCTCTTGTTCCTACTCTCCATGAGAATAGCAGGCCCCAGATTTTGGGTACTCTTTCAGCCTGGGTTCTAGGGGGAAAACAAAAAGACATATGGAGCATAGCAGGTCCCAGCAGAGAAGAGTGGAGCCCCAGCCAATCTGCACCTTGCCTGCACACAAGGAAGTACTAACTGCTTGTTGTAGGCTCCTGAGCTACTAGGATAGTTTGTCCCTGCACCTGAAGCTGACTGTTACACTAATTTTCAGCATCACTAGTGGCAGAAGGGAACTGCAGATGCCAGCTGGAAGCTGACGTGACAAAGGGACTTAAAAACTCCATCACACACCATGAAAATATTCTACTATTTTAAATACTATTACTGCTAATAAGAGCTTCACAGCATCAACATCACCATAATTTTATTAGAGATCCACATGGATTTAGGCATGTGAGACATGACTTAACAATGCTGTGAATTATTCAGAGGCATTTTTGCTGCAGAATGCAAGAGGCAGGGACAATGTGTTCCACAATTTGCCTTGCCAAGGGCTCAAGATTGCTGGGGATTCCTAAGGGGTGAGTGAGGCTGCAGCTGGGATCTTGATAGGCTTTGGGAACATAAGGCAGACTGATGCTCTCTGCCTCGTCCAGAGTCCTGAGCCCAGACTCTCTGTCCTGGGAATCCTCTCCCAGTACTGCCTGCTCTTTGGGCAGGTTTGCTTTGGGGTGATCCAAATCTGCAGGTGCTCCATGCCTCCAGGATTGCACTGGGAAGCCAGGCTTTTGACTCCCAGGGGTGAGAACCATCTGGAGGGTGTTTATTTGGGAGGTGGTGACGGCAGGGAGGGGCTTCCAGTGCTGGGTCTAGGTCATACCTATCACATCTCAGGGCTCTCGGGACAGGTTTGGGAAGTGAATAAGAAGCCCTCTTACCTCTGTGTGGTGCCCTTAGTTCACAAAGCACAGGAGACAGCGCTTGACGGTTCCTAATGTCCTGCCCAAGCGAGCAGACACCAGCATCCACATCTCACATGGAGAGAGCTGTGAAAGTGAACGAGGCCCACGGCTGCTGGGTGGAGACACCAGGATTTGAACTCGGGTCTCTCTGACTCCTAAATCCTTCTGACTGTCATACATGAGATGAGTAGATGGTGAGACTTTTAGGAGATCAAAAGGCCCTCCTGCCCAGACACTGTCCCCACTGGCTTGGGTGCTATCTCAGGTTCACACACAGCTCACTTCTTGGATTAATGCACTAAATCTAAATTCATGCTTTGCCCTCGCTATCCACTGGCAGTTTAGGATGGTATGTAGATCGCATTGGACTTTTACCACCCTAGAGGTTAGCAGGGAGGGCTGGGAGGTCTTGTCTAGGTAGGTGGGGGGTCCGTAGTGGGTTGTTTCTTCCCAGAGCAGCCATGCTCTGCTCTAGGGTACTATGTAAACCGGGAACAGGGAGAAGCTGAAGGCTCTTTATAGGGCCAGGAGAGGGAGAGGAGGCTGGCCCCAGAATGGAGGAAGGGGGCTGAGAGGGGCTGGAGGGGGCAGAAACCCTTGGCTTGTGAAGAGCAAAACTTCTGGGCCAGGTGCAAGGTCAGCTGGAAAGCCACTGACCTGTTCTGGGGGTGTTGGGGAGACTCTGATTCCGAGGCAAGTGGTTGAGGGAGCTGGACAGCCCTGGGTGTGGTCTGAACACTTGACCCCCTCCTCATGGGGAAGGCTGGCACCTGCTGCAACTGCGCTGGCTGGAGGGCGACACTGCCTCACTCCCTGGGCCCCACCCGGCATCCCGACTGAGAGTCTGGGGCAGCTGTTCTCGCCTGTGAATGGAGCCAGGCTGAGCTATTTCCAGAGCTGGCAGGAGCTTGCAGTGCCTCGGTGTCCAGATGGTGTTGAAATTGCTGATCAAAACTGTCACATTAGGCACTGGCCTTAGAGGGGACAGTTAATTAAGTGGAAGGACCTGGCCTTTGGAGCTTTTACGAAGAGGTGAAGAGAAGTGCCTTTCGCTGTGGGGATCGTCCGGGCGCATTCAGTCCTTGCATGCAGGGCCTGTTCTCTCCTGCATCTGCCCTTGATCTTAATTTTGTTGCTCTCAGGGTGAATTGCAGGAAGAGAGTTTTCTTGGCTCTGATTCTAGAGGAGGTGGCAGTCCAGAGCTGGTGTGAACGGTGTCTGTGTCCCCTGGCCCAGCCTCACTACCTGTCCTGGGCAGCTCTCTGTCCTCTGGAAGGACAGACAAGGGGAAATGGAATGACACCCCATCCAGCAAGGTAGGTGGGATGAGGTGCTTAGCAGAGGGACCCTGTGCAGGGACATTTGCCCTCCAGACTCAGCACAGGAGCAAAGACGTGCTAAGCACCCTCGTCCCTGGAGAGCAGCAGAGAATGAAATGGATGGAAGTGTCTGCCCTGCAGGAGAAAGCAGTGAACTTTTGCACAGACATCACCTGCCTCCTGGGCCTCAGGTTCCCAAGGTGGTTTGAGGAGAACAAGGACTTGGAAGAGACAGGCGGTGCTCCCCAGCACTGAGCACAGAGCTGCATGCACAGCACACATGCAGTAAACATTTCTTGGATATTGTTTGAATGAAAAAGCATCAGATGACCAGACAACCTCCACGGTACCTTCTGCTGTAAAATGCTGTGGCCGAGGTCTCCAGGTTGAGATGGGCAGATGAGTGTGGACTTGAGGCTGGGCTGTGGTCCCCGGAGGAAGAGTCGCTGGAACGCTGTGGAGGGCCTTGCCCAGCTCTGCTCGAAGGGTACCCAGCAGTCCTGGAAGAGTGGCAGGTGTGTGAGTGTCCTGGGGCTGCCACAGCAAAGAACCACAGCCAGTTTCTGTTTCACAACAGAGACTCATGCTCTCACAGTCTTGAGGCCAGAGGTCTGAAATCAAGGTGTCGGCAGGGCTGGTTCCTCCGTGGGCTCTGAGGAAGAACTCGTTTCCTGCCTCTCTCCCAGTTTCTGGCAGCTGCTAGCAATCCTTGGCTTGTAGACACCTCACCTCAGCCTCTGCCTCTGTTGTCACGGGGCCTTCTCCCTATGTCTCTGTCTTCTTTTCTTATAAGGACACTGGTCATATTGGAGTCAGGACCCACCTTAATCCAGTATGACCTCTCTTAACTAATTACATCAGTAACGACCCTATTCTCAAACAAGGTCATATTCTGAAGTTCTGGGTGGACATGAATTTTGGGGAGGAGGCCACTGTTTTACCCAATGCAGGAGGTGTGGAGCAGGAGTTTGCAGCCGTGAACACAATCTGCTGCTGCTCGGCATGCAGGGAAAGCATTGCTGCTCAACATGTTTCTGGTCCTGTGCTTGGGTGCTGCAGTCAGAAACTTCATTCTGGGGCCTCTGCCCCATCTCTCTCTGGTGGGGGCCCATACCTTATGCCACAGCTAAGCTCAAGGGCCTCAAAGTGGCTCAGGCAGGTGAAGGATGAAGTTCTTTTCCTACTGGGATTGTACTGGCTGCTCTGCTGAGCTTCTGGCCACTTTGCAATGAGCTGGGGTCCCTCACTGAAGGGTCTTCTTTGAAACATCTCAGGGCGGATCATGGCTAACTCTCACACAAAACAGACCCTCGCTAAGAGATCACACTTTGAACTTTATGGTTCTTTACTCTGGCTTTTCTGATCTAGATGAGTTTTCTTGATCTGTGGAATACAAATCAATACATTTCAGAGAAGTGTGCACTGGAGGAGATCCTTGACCAAGCAGGCTTTCAAGCAGTCCTCACTACCATAGACACTTAACAAGGAGTCGATGGCAGGAGAGCCCTCGGTGAGGCAGGAGAAAAGCTGTCTTCACCTTTTAATGGGGAAAGTGGCCAGGCCCCTGAGCCTTGCAGGTGGCCGTCTCCACTTAGCAGAAGTGCCTTTCTCCTGGAGGCTCAGGCTGACAGTCCTGGGAGGCTAATTTGTCTGGACAGAATACAGATATCTGAATTCAAATACAATATCTTTGAGATTAAAACATGCTGATGCTAGGCCGGCCCGTGGCTCACTCGGTAGAGTGCGGTGCTGATAACACCAAGGCCACGGGTTCGGATCCTATATAGGGATGGCCGGTTCGCTCACTGGGTGAGCGTGGTGCTGACAACACCAAGTCAAGGGTTAAGATCCCCTTACCGGTCATCTTTAAAAAAAAAAAAAAAAAATGCTGATGCTCTCTGATGAGCTCCAAGGCAGCGGCTGAGCTTGCTTGAGAGGTGGCAAAGGTGGGGAGGTAAATCGGGGCTGGGAGCTGGGAGGAGCACTTTGAAGGTGCCCAGCTCATTGGAGATGAACCTCTCTGCTGTTTTGAGCTTTGTGGCATCTCAGGAATGTGGACTGAGCTGGAAAAGCAGGATTGAGCAGCCAGAGCTGGGCAGAGCAGCTGTGCTCGGTCCCCAGTCTGGAGAAGCACCAGCATTTTGAGCATCTTTGTCAGCCTTCGAGAGACGTCTGTCCAGCCCCACACACCCTTTTGAGTCTGACGTGGTGAGTTATTTCCCCAGAGCAGGTGACTTCTCTGGGAGTGTTTTGGAAGGCAAATCCAGCTTCTCACACAGAATAACTCCAAGAACTTCAAATCAATCTCCCAGAGAGAAGTGGCTCTTAAAAGCCCGGGATGGATGGAAAAGAACCAGGTGAAAGGACCTGGTTGCCTCAGGACCCAGCTCTGCTCTCCCAAATTAGCTGGGTGACCTTGGGAAAACCACTTATCCTTCCCAAGACCCGACTTCATCATCTGTAAATTGACACGGTGACACCGACTGCTCTCCCTTCTCCAGCGTTGGGCGGCTCATGTGGAAACGGCGGTGGGGCCAAGGCAGCTGGTGAGTTGCAAGGTCCCTCAGAGAATGCCCTGTGGTTTCTGTGACTCCTTTGTAACAAATGGCTCATATACTGGAGGAAATATCGGTTCTTGTGCGACGATGGGGGAAGAAGCCAAGTCTCAACTGCAGATGAAAACTGACTGCCGGGCCGGAGGAAAGTCGCAGCAGCAGAGAAAAAGCGAAGGCTGCCACGCTGGGCCTCATCTGCTTAACGTACCAGGAGAAATGGATGCTTGGCTCTCCCGTAGCAGACGTTTATGGGGATCATTTTCGGGACAGGCTTTGGGGCATTGGTGACAAACAGGACAGGCATGCAGTCTGACCTGACACTTCACGTGGGTGAAGCGTCTACTACGTGCTGAGCATAGGTGGCCTCTTTTAAGAAGGCATTGCTGGGATTGGCCTCGTTTTCGTCAGTGGGGAAAGCATCAGATATCCTTGGTCAAGATAAAGATGGTGAAGAATCAAACGAGCACTTTCGGAAGGGCCTGGGATGAGGCCTGCCCTCCTGCAAGAGGGATAAGGGTCATAGGAGGTGAGCCTGGAGCAGCCCTGGCAAGAGCCTCCCCCAGCTCCCTCTGGGCCGAGAAGCTTCCGGGCTGGACAGAGCATGGCTGTTGTTTCAGATTCTCTGTATGGGAAGAGGGAAGCCAGACGCATCATGGCTGCTGCTTCCCGTGTGACCGAGGACACCATCTGAGCCCCCGGCGTCGGCACCGTCTGGCGGTAGGGGCTGGATCGGCAATTCCTACAACTGCTGTAGTCACAGGCTAGCTGGGGGTGGGGTGGGGGCTGGGCGGCCCCCTTTAGGTCCTCCGCCCCACCCTCCAAGCAGGCTCTGAGGTGCTGTTGCCTGACATGTTCCTGAGAGCTGCGACCTGTTGTGAACTTAGCTGAGACCTGAAGGGCTGCCACCTGCTGACGGGGCAGGTCTTTAAGGTCCTTGCTGGGTGGCTTCTGACTGGGGTGTGGCCAAGAACCTTGAGAAGGTGACTCTGGAGGAAGAAACACAGGTCATTGGTCTGCCTTTCCTTGCCTGCCTCTGTGCAGTGAGCGTGGGCCGCAGCTGCAGGTGCAGACTCCACGTGAGGCTGGGGCGCCTGCCCCACTGGCAGGGAACGGTGGGGTGGTGAGAACAGCCCCCATAAAATTGAAAATAAGGGCCCTGCATGCTGCACCCTGCCAGGAGATAACGAGCTCCCTGGTTCACAGTGTGCCCTCCAGCCTGTGAGCTCCATGGAAGCCGCAGAGGGTCTTTGGTGCGCAGTGGTTCTGTCCCTGCGCCTGATACGTGGGAGAACATTAAAGGTGAAAGAAGTTAACAGACCTTCTAGTCTGTTGCCCCCCAAAGGACCATATGGGTTAAACAGTCAAAAATGTTAAAAGTGTGGAGTGCTCAAATGAATTTGGGAAACACCAGGTAAAACAAAGTTGAGCCCTTTTCCTTCTTATAGGACTTTCCAGAGCTCTACTGTTGAGAGCGTGCAGCGTTACCCCAACCTGGCTGACCACAGAATGTGCTTTTGGAAGAGGCTGAGATGTTCAGCAGATCGGGAAGAGCCAGTCTAGCAAAGCTCCCTCACGTCTTTCATTTATTCATTCAACAATCAGCTGCCGAGGATCTGCTGGGAGTCTGGTGTGGTCTAGGGCCACGGTTGTGAAGCATGTGAACATGGCTCCTGCCCTTGCTCAGTGCAGGGGACAGTGATGATCACAGACAGCACAGTTTCAGGCTGTGACACGAGGCTGCGTCAGACACTGGACATGTGAGTGGGGCCCTGAATAATGGGAAGGAACCAGCTGTAGGAGGGTCTGGACAGGGTGCTCCTGCAGAGGAACAGTGAGTACAGACATGCTGCAGGATGGAAAGGGGGTGACGGCAGCTGTTTGGGAGTGAGCAAGGTGGAGCAAGGTCAAGACGCATTCGGGGCCTGTTGCGTCTGGGTAGGAGCTGGGTTACGTGTGAGGTGTGTTGAGGGGCTTTGGAGCACATTGAGCAGTGAAGGGGTGATCTGACTTATGTTTAAAAACATGTCTTGGCCTCTGGGTGGCGCTGCTCATCCCAGATTTCTGCTTCCCCGAATGCCTATCCATGTTACCCTGGGAACAGCGTGTGTGTGCATGTGTGAATGTGTGTGTGTGTGTGTGTGCATACACATGTGCATGTGAGTGTGCATGTGTGTGTGAGCATGAATGTGTGCATGCTTGTGTGTCTCTGTGTGTGTGTGTGTGTGAGTGTGCATGTGCGAGTGTCTGTGCATGTGTGCGTGTGAGTGCGGGTGTGTGTGAGTGTGAGCATGAGTTAGTAAACTGTCCTTTCCATTCTCAGGCCACCATGCAGACCTGCTGGAGAAGACCCTGAACCTCCCACAGTGCCTGGGCTTTGAGCTGCATACGGTGACCACACGGGCATTAGAGCGTTTTTTCTGCAGACAAAGAAGATGCACCATGGCGACTGGAGGGCAGAGACTGGGCCATTTCCATGGGAGGACTGCATTTCCAGCCTCCCTTGCTGTACTTTTGGGGCCACGTGACCGAGTCTGGCCTACAGGAGGTCGATGTGGGCATGGGGGGAGGATTCTGAGATGGCAGAGTCACAGAGCGGGGAGCCCAGCTACGTGAGCTGCCGTTGGTGAGAACCACCTGGATCAGCCCCATTCTCTGTTGTACTTTGGCCATCAGGACATACCTGGCACCGTGCTAAGCCACAGAGGCTTTGGCACAGTCTGTTACAGCAGCTCGTGAGTGTCACCCTGACTGATACACGTCCCCAGGCCCTGCCTTTCAAAAGGCAGCCGAGGAGATGAATTGGCCAGTCTCAGCAACCCTGGAAAACCAGAAGACAGACCCGGGCTCACGGTCCTCACAGGCCTGGGGGGCTTGGGGTCAGCTGTGGCTGTTACAAAACATCACAAGTCACAGCTCCTCTGAGCCTCAGTTTCCTCAATTAAAGGAAGGGGATAAGTTTATCTTGTTCACTTTGAGTTTTGTTTAAAATAAATTAATAGAAAAATGCAAGAAATGAAAAGAGCCCCCAAATTCTTTTTGGAAAATAGCAGGTTACAGATGGGTAACTAGGAGTGCCACACAAGGACATGGCTCCTTTGGTTCCATTGCTAGTAATTGTTCTTTCACTGGCACTGGATTGGGTATCAGCTCCTTGAACTGCGAGCGCGGGCGAGAGACAACCCTGCACAGCGCCCCAGCCCCAACGGCTTGGAGGGCTTTTTCTGCAGCAGTTCAGACCAGGAAATCTTTAATCTGCTATTTACTGTTCTGTCACCTACAACTATCTTAATTATTCCAGACGAATTAAATGTCACTTGTACTTTAAGGTATCCATTTAGTCCAATTCTCTTAATTATTTAACAAAAATGTGAAAGGCCCATGGATGATTTCTGATTGGTTTCAGTGAAATCTCAGTTAGCTCTCCAGGTTTGGAGAGGCAGAGGGTCACTAGGTCATGACATCCAGCAGGCTGTGGGCTTCTGGGGAGACCCTGGGGGCAGCCAGAAGAGTAACAGAGCCTGGAGGTGTGTGGCTCCCTCTTCCAGCTTGGTTCAGAAGGAAAATAAAGAATTCCCACAGCCTCCTTGAAGGCTGGGATTTGAGGGCCTAGAGTTTTCCACCCAAAGGGCAGAGCTGTGGACCAGGAGGTCCTCCACTTCCCTGTCCACTTGTTCACTCACGTGGTATCTGCCATGGTCATGACACCAGGCTGGGGCCTTGCAGACACCACGTTGCATGAAGCATGGTCCCTTCTCTTGTGGTGACCCCAGGCAGGTTGGAGCAAGATATAGGACCCATGTGTGAAGTTCAACAGTATGCCCTGCGATGGGCTTCCTGCTGTCACCTAAGTCTGGGAGAGGCAGAGGCCATGGGGCTGCAGATGTCCTGAGGACAAGAACAGCTGTGTTCTGGAGAGCTCAGGGGCTTCAGTTGGGCCCTTAGGACAGTGAGAAGTTTAAATGGAGCCAGGGAAGTGTTTCCATCTGGCCGGACTGTCGTGAGCAGGCATGGTGTTCCAGGAGGGGCGTGGGAATTTGTGTGTGGAGAGGGTGTGCTGAGGGGTGTCAGCTAAAGTGACATCATGGGGGGCCTTGAACTCCATCCAAGCTCGGGAATTTGGACACCTTCATTAGGCCAGGTGTTCTCAAACATTTTGGTCTTTGTACTCTTAAAAGTTACTGCATCTCCCAAAGAACATTTACGTATGTGGACTATCTCTTTTGATATTTATCTCATTGAAGACATAAACTGAATAATTAAAACCCATGAACTTGTTAACTCATTAAAAAACAGCAAAAATAACAACAATAAACCCAATTACATGTTAACATAAATATTTTAAGAAAAATGATTATAGATTTCCACCCTCCCCCTTCCCCCCAAATAGTGAGATGTGTGGCATTGTTTTACCACACTCTTTAGTGTTTGGTTCAATAGAAGACAGCTGGATTTTCAGAACTGCTTTTGGATTCAATCTGTTGCAATATGTTGTTTTGTTTGAAATATATGAAGAAATATGTCCTCACACAGGCATGCAGTTGGAAAACAGAAGGGTATTTAAAAGCTTTTTCATATAATTGTATATATTTTGTTTTGGTACAAAGTAGAAAGTCAAAAAGTGATAGTTTTTTAAAAGTTGATTGCAATGTGGAATTAGAAGCTGTATTAATAACTTTTTCTTTTCTGTCACATAAAAATCCATTCTTTAAATAGATTTTTAAAAATCCACATGTGATTTTGAAGCATCACACAGTGGCCATTTGGAAAACAACATTTCACTGTGTTTTGCATCTCTTCCAAATGTCAACACGTTTCTTTTATTCAATATTGAGAAATCACATTTATCAATATCAACACCTTCTTCATCAGAAAAGCCTTCATGTACTGGGAAGCTGTCAAGCTCATGGTGGTGGATATAAAACTTCCAAAATCCTCATTTTTGCTTGAAACCCAGAAGTCTGCTATTGGCAACAAATATTGTTAGTTGTTTTCCTCCAAGTGGCAGACACACTTTATATATTTTGAGAAAATGTCTGCCAAAGCCCAAGTCTGAATAACTATAGTGTGGGTCCTAGTTGTTCTTTCAAGTAAAAATGGTTTTCCATGAAAAAGGGGCTAGCTCAGCTCACGACCCAAGTGCTTTTCCCTGAGACACATGTGCAACTTTGGTTTGTACCAGGAGTGCTTTATGCATCATCCCTGTTAATTACACAGAAGATTAAAAAGATGAAAACTCGAGGTTGAGATCTAATAAAAGTAATAATTTTTTCCTGCTTCCTAGAGGCCGAGCTACAGTATTGCAGCCCACGCCCCCTCCCTCATGGTACAGTGCGTTTACTGCTCTCAGGTTGGCAGGAGCTCTGCTCCACATGTCTCTCAGGGATCCAGGCTGGCAGCAGCTCCTACAGCTTGTGGCTTTGCTTCTGGGGCGAGTGGATTTCTTGGTTGTTCTTACTGGGGAAGAGAGTGCTGACAGCCTTCATGGAGGAATTAGACACCCCTTCCAGAAGGGACCCATGTCCCTTCTGCTTACAGCCCATTGGCCAGGATGAGCCACCTGGTTAACCTACCTGTGAGGGCTGTGGAAGCACCTGGAAGACTGGCTGTGAAGACACATCTGTTCTCCTGGAACACTGGCCACCTTTCCACCAGCCTCCTTATCCTTCCCTTGGGAAGCCTGCTCTGTCCTCCTGCCCCATGGTGGCTTGTCTTTCTCTGGATTCTGTGCCTCTCTCTGCATCATTTCTACTCTGACCAGCCTTACCTGCTCATCTTTAATTGTCTCATCTTCATGTGAAGAGCTGCTCACTGTTAAGCTTCCCTGTTTGCTGGATGAACTAGGGAATGAAGGGGTGGATTTAGGTTCTCAATATCTAGAACACCCTGTCTTTAAGCTCCTACCTTGTTTCTGCCCCACTACCCACTGGTGTGAATCTTCACAGCAGCATGGAGACCTCCTCTAAGAAGCCTCACTGGCTGCTGTGGCTGGAGCTCCCCGAGCTGCCCTGATGCAGGGTGTGGAAGGAGATGGATGGATTATGGAATGCTCATGTTTGCAGCTCCCACTCCACCTCCAAGTATGTGACCATGGGGAAAACCCTCTCCCTTCTCAGTTTAACCCTCTCTGTAAGGGAGGCATCAGCTGGACGGTCTCCTGAATCCCTCCCATCTCTGTCATGCTGTAGATGTGCCTGGCCAGCCATGCAGCAGGGACTTTGTTCTCAAGGTGGTAAGTTTTTTTAAAAAAATCAAAACAGCCACCTTCTCTCACCAAGATTCCCTCATGACCCATGGGAGCCATCTGAACCCATGCAATAGGTGGCACTCTCTGTGTCTCTGTCTCTCCGTTTGTCTGTCTCTGTGTCTCTGTCTGTGTCTTTTCTGTGTCTCTCTGTTGTCATCTCTGTGTGTGTTTATTTATTTATGATTACATTCCAAGAATGCTCCTTCCCCCAGGATGGTTTGAGGTGTGGGGCATCTGTGTTGCAAGGTCTATAATTAGAACAAGGACCCTGAACTGCTGAAGTGAAAACCTTTCAAAGAGTGGATGCTTCTGGGATGGGCTTCTATGGGAAGCCGAAGAATGTGCCCGTCCTTGGCGGTCGCAGTGCTGAGACTCTTGGAGGCGTCTGGAGGGGTGCCACGTGGGCCTCTTCCTTCCTTTCTCAGAGCCAGTGCCTGTGGGCACTGCTGTCCAGGGTGCTGCTAGCCGGGCATCTACGTCTCGCCTGTTGTCCTCTCAGCCAGGCCCTGCCTGGCCCGTTCAGCACCAAGGCCAGAGTCTGTCACTCAGCAATCACCTTGCTAACCCGCCCAAACTGCCTGTGCACGCTGTCCTTTTGGGGGGCTCTTCAGAACTCCTTAGGACCTGTGCTCTTCCTCCACCTCCCCTCCATGAGGCACGTATCCCTGGAGAAGCATGGCAGGGGGTTGGCTTGGCATTTGGGGGCTGTGGGTGGTTTGGTCACCATTCACTTGGGGCCATCAGAGCCCATTTTTCTGTGTCCTTCTCCAGCTCCTGCCTGAGGCTGTACCAGGGCTTCTTTGTTGCCCAGCTCAGAGAGGGGGCGCCTGGGGGCCTTGAGGCAGGGGCAATTGAGCCTTGTACCTGGAGAATAAGGCGGGTCCTTTGGGTTTCTGGGAGACTGTCCCTGTGGAGGTTCCAGGTAGGCAGCACTTTGCTCTGCTCAGGATGGGCCTCATGTGGCCTTGGCTGCACGGTCTCCCTGGTGCTCACGGGTCTGCTCCAGCCCGACCACAACACTGCCAGCCACACTTCCCCTGGCAGTTTCCTTTTGAGCCCAAACTCCCAGGTGCCACTTGTTTTTTTCAGCCTTAGAAATGTCTCTACAGAAGTAAGTGTCTGGAAAGCTCAGTGCCGCAAGGAGCCACGGTGTTGGATGGTGTCGGGAGGAAGGAGACCAGGTTGCAGGGCTCTGTGCTTGCTCTGCCGGCAGAGGGGCAGGTGCCCTTAGCTACGTTCTCCACGAGTTCTCTGCAACTGTTGCCCCGAGGTGTTGCATAGTCATGGGGGTGAGTTCACCAGAGAAGTTCACAACCTGTGCAGCCCTCTAGAGATGTTGGGACACACTTCTTAGGATCACAAGAAGAGGGCTGTGGCAGAAGCAGTGAGGTGCATGAGAGCAAGGTCATCAGGCTTCCCTTCACTCACCTGCCTGCTGCCTCTCCTGCTCCTTCCCTTTGGGTTCCAGGCACTTTCCCAGGCACTGACCGTAGGGCATGGTCCCTGCCTGCACAGAGCTCTCCATCAGGTGAGACAACAACCCTGAATGAGTCATCAGTGGAGGCCAGAGGGCTGCGGGGGGCATCTCCAGGGGGCTTCAGCGGGGCTTCCAGCCAAAGCCGCCCTCCATCTCTCCTTCCCAGAATTGTATTTCCAGGATGCACAGACAGATGTGAGCACAGGAGAGATGCTCAGAAGGTGTGGAGCTCCCTGGAGTCATGGCATCTGTGTCTGCTCTAAGGAAGCCATAGGAATGAGAGGCTGGGTTTTGCACACTTGAGTGTTCAGAAGGTTCATTTGAATATCTTCAATCGCAAGTTTCGAGAACTCACCCCCCCCCCCATAGATCCTGATTCTGAAGGGCTGGTGTGTTAGTCCATTTTGTGTTGCTGTAACAGAATACCTGGGACTGAGTAATTTATAAAGAACAGAGGTTTATTTGGCTCATGATTCTGGGACAGCTGCATCTGGCACGGGCCTCAGGCTGCTTCTACTCATGGCAGAAAGTGGCAGGCAGCCAGCGGGTACGAACAGATCACATGGTGAGAGGAAGCAAGAGAGAGAGAGAGGAAGCAAGAGAGAGGAAGCAAGAGAGAGGAGGTGCCAGGGTCTTTCGAAGCAATCAGGTCTCGCAGGACCTAACAGAGCGAGAACTCACTCATTAACCCCCCACCCAGGGAGAGCATTAATCCATGCCTGAGGGATCAGCCCCCATGACTCAAATAGCTCCCAATACTGTCACATTGGGGATGGGATTTCCACGAGTTTTGGCGGGGACAACACATCCAAACCCTATCACCTGGGTTGAGTCCAGGGAGTTTCACTTTTGACAGGTGGTCAGGTGACCCAGAAGTAGGCAAGGTTTGTTGTGCTAGGGAAGTGTTTGTCCTACCGACCCCTGCCTGCAGGCGTCACGGATGGAAACCTGGCCATCCACATGGGCCTGAGGGACCGTCTGAAGCTTCCAGCATTGGCTGATTTCCTGTAGCCTGTTTTGTGGTGGGGTAGTTGGAGACCAGCCTGTGGCTTTTGTGCAATCACTGACCTCTTTTCGAAGTTGTTGGTTTTTGTTTTTCCTGCAGAGCCGGCGTAAGGCAGGAGTGGAGCTGAAGTGCCATCTAGAATACAGATGTATTTGTTTATCGGGCGTTTCCACTACGCAGCCAAAGGCTGACGGTCATGACAGGCATGCTCTACGCTCTGCAGGGGACCCCTGGGGTCCAGACCTCCAGTAACTGTTGCTCCCTTTCTCTCAGTTGCTTACGTGATGAGCACAGTGTGACCGTGCGATGCGCGTCTGCTGGCGATGAAGGAGGAACCCAAGACCTCCAACCACGCACGTTGCTACGTGGGCGCCGAATGTCAGCAAGGTCCAGCGCTGACGGCTGAGTGAGGGGCTGGGTTCCCCTCAGGAACGGAGGCTGTGCTGGGTGCCCTCATCACCTTCTGCCTCATCTCAGCATCACCACATTTATCACTTGAATTTATTTCTGAATAGCGTCAAGCTGGGTGTGAGGTTTTCCTGTGATCTAGAAAGAGGTGAGGCTCCAGACCAGGAACAGAGGTCAAGCGGAGACCCAGCAGCTGAACGTATTTCCAAGAAGGTGAATTTATTTCTGTTTCTGAGCCTAAGGGATGATCTATTACTTCTGGAATTATGTTTCTGAAATATACTGTGGGCTATCAGCGGCTACACCAGACGCGTGTAGACCTACGTGCCACGTGTCACCGGATCCCCCAGCCCAGGGAAAGCCCCCTGGGAGCTGAGCTCTTGGCCTCCCCTCCTGCTCCTCTTTAGCCGTCAGCTTTCCCTACTGACCGGGTCACCGTCAACCTTGTTCCCTGAATCGAGGGGCTTCTATGTTCCCTCGTCCAGGGCTTCATTGGGATGTGTTACGTTATTAGCAAAGATTAGAGCTTTAACAAAAGGACAGATTGTTCTTTAGAACTGCTCAGCCAATAATAAGATGCCAGGAATAATAAGACAAGTGAGAGATGATGTGTGACTTCATTCACTGTTCTGGAATCGACGCCAGAGGAAAAGACCAGTCCTGCTCTAGGTCCTTTGGGCCAAGTGGGAACTGTGTCTTTACTTAATGGGGACATTCATAGTACGAGTAAACTTTTTTTCCCCTCCATTTCAGTAGTGTGACTCTCTCCCACTTCCTCCATTCTCAACATCTCATCCATTCACTCGAAAGGCTTCACTTTGTTTAATTTTTAAAAATCTTTCATGGGCCGGCCTGTGGCTCACTCAGTAGAGTGCGGTGCTGGTAACACCAAGGCCACGGGTTCGGATCCCATATAGGGATGGCCGGTTTGCTCACTGGCTGAGTGTGGTGCTGACAACACCAAGTCGAGGGTTGAGATCCCCTTACTGGTCATCTTTAAAAAAAAAAAAAAATCTTTCAAAAGTGTTGATCTCCTCACTTTCAAAGTTAAAAGTTTATACCCTAGCCAGGAGAGACTGAGTCTCCCTGTGTCCTCTCAGGGCTGAAATGAGATGATCCTCCAGATCCCAGGAAAGAAGCGTATCCAAGGAGCCCATCCTTCTGGGAGCCTCCAGGGTGAGGCTTTGCATTGGTGTGAGAGGGGCTGGCTGGGTCAGGCCGGGGGTCTCGTGTCTGCCCCGTCTTCTCTCCCCTCCCTCCCCTTTCTCTCCCCTCGCTTTCCAGCATAATAGTCCTTTATAAAGCCTGGGTCACCTGGTGTTGTCCCCACCCTGCCTGCCCTGGGTCAGTCTTTAGGGGGGGTGCTCCATGATTAGCCTTATGGTGCCTTCTCAAAATATGGGGTCCATAATTGAGCCTAATCTTGAGAGAAGATCCGATCCACAGAGCATGTGGTGGGATTCCTCCAGCTCTCTAACCCCAAGAGGGGTGGCTGCATTTTCCAGGTGCCCCTTTCCTCTTCTGTTGTCAGCAGTTTGGCTAACGAGCAGCTATGTAGCCCATCTCTGTCCAGACGTGGCCTTCAGAGCTCCCTGAGGCGGACCGGGGCCTCATGAATTAACTAGCAGAGACCTGGGGGCACCAAGTCCTTACCTTGGCTGAGCAAGGCCTTGGAGTTGCTGAAGGGACATTAATCCTCATTTTATGTGGGGAAAACAGTGAGGGAAAAAGGCACGCCTGCAATTTAATGTAACTGAATGTCACCCCACGCTCCCTGCTGTACTGCCGCTCAATTGAGAGCCATGGAAGGCGGCGGGGCAGAGGGGGCAGACAGCGATTGCGTAGCCTGATTCATGACCCTCAGCTCCTATTTATCATAAAATCATTTACAGCTCTATAAAACGTGTTAATTCGGGCGGCTGGTGATATATGTCTTTGATTTAGGAACTGACATGTCTGCCCAGTGGCTGCATGCTGTGGGCTCTGCAGCTCCTGAGAAGGGATGGGGAAAAGTAATCACACATGGGGGGCAGCAAGGCGCCGGCTTGTGTATGGTGACATGTTTGGGCTGGTCAGTCTCTCCTGGGGAAGCCTGTGGCCAGCGGAAGGTGCTAAGAGGTCTGGGACATTGCGGATTAGATGCAACCCTACCTGAAGCCTGGGGGATGTCCCATAATTCTGCAGCTTATTAAAAATTCTTAGTGAGATTTCCCTCAGAACGAATTGGCTGCTTCATGGGTGTCCAGTACCCCAGGCACATTATTTATTGAGCACCTACTGAGTGCCAGGATTGTGTGATGTGCTGGGGGAGGAAGTTGTGTGTAAGACAGGTGCAGCTCCCACCTGCAGAATCCTCTTCCAGCCTCGGGTTTGGGCCTTACTATTCCTGGATGTGTCAAGGGCAGTTAGAGGGGAAAGGGCACGGGCAGCATCTGCAGACCCCCAGCCCTCCCTCTTACCAGTGTCTTAGGTAATCAACTTCCCACCCTTAAATGGGGAAGACGCCAGTCAGACAGCCACATGCACAGGCTCATTGGTGGACCAGTCGCCTGAAAGAATAAACTTGGAAGTAGGTGTGGCTTGGCCATCCTCAGGCGGGTGGCACCGGAGCAGCCAGGGGTGACCTCCTGTGTCCCAGCAGCAGGGAAATACTCTCATCACAAGTGCTTTGCTTTTCTCCTACCTACCCTCCCTCTCCACTCCTTCCTCAGCTCTCCTTCCTTACCACGGGCTTCTTTTTATTAATTTGAAAGGTAAAATGCCAATGCTCCGTGGAACTTCATCTTTTCCTCCACCTCTAGAGTTTATTAAAAAACTAAACGCCCAGCAAATCATTTTTATGAGCAATTAAGTACCCCTCTAGTGGGGACATGGCAGGCTCAGCTGACAAATGGATTGATGACCCAGTGTGGGGGCTGAGCTTTTTCCCCTGGTCCTACACCCGCCCCCGCGGCCCCGCCCCGCC
>NW_007732004.1:69731-77003 GCF_000696425.1 Galeopterus variegatus
CGCCCCGGCCCCGCCCCCGCCCCCGTGGTCCCTGGTCTTATCTCCTATGGTGCAAGAGGCAAGTGTTTCCGTTTGTCAGTCTCAGGAAGAATGACGGTTTATATTCTGGGCACCGAGTGTTTTTATTTGCCAATATTTTCTCCTCTCCCTAAGAACTGTTGGTTCATAACTTTTGTTACTGCAGAATATTATTTACACATCTCAACATAAGGGAAGCCCACTGGGGAAATATTTGTTCCCATGGCCCTCCTGCCCCCAAAGTGCCTCCCAAATCTCTAAATAAACTTTTTTGTTGATTCTGGAGGGAAACAACCATCAGGCTTTGCCACGAGTGCAAGATGGAGAAGCCGATTTCATTCCTGTTTTTGGAACATTCCCCCTTGATTTTGCTGCCCTTAGGATCGAGCATGCTCACCCACGGCACCCAACCCTCCGGAGGGCACCAAGTCACCTCCGGAGAGGTGACTCCTGAGCCTAATCTTCTGCTACCCCATGGGTCTCCGGTTACGTCCAGCGGTCATGGAATTATCCAGACAATGTTTATTTAATGAACTCCTCCCTTGGGAGGTGATATCCTTCAAGGTAAAGCGAGAGCATCCTTTTTAAACCGAATATCGAAGCCAGTGTTCTGACAGCATTTTCTCTGATGTTTAAATTTATTTATACAAACTGCCTTACAAGAACCCAAATCGAAGTCATTCGTGTGATAAATCAACTTTATTTAAAAGACTGAAGAGGTGGGAGATTGGGACTTGTCCCTGAAAATCCCGAGATCTATGGCCGCTGGAGTCATATAACACTTTGGTTGCATGAAATCAATCACCAATGGGGAATTGCAGCTCTGAAAACTGCTGACAAATGTTTCCTTCTTAATCTAAAATACGCCTTTATAGCAAGTGCAAGTGGTAACTGGAACGGCAGATTATCTTTGTCGACTTTATGTCCTCTGTGTGGACAGGCGGGCTGGCATCGCGTGGAGGCTTGTGACCTGTTGAGCTCTGTCCCCTAGAGCTGGTCTCTTCATCCTCTTCCTCCTCATCCTGGTATCACCAAGAAGGGACTGCAGCTGGGCAGCCACGGTGGATGGCCTCCGGTCAGTCCTAACCAGTCAGCTACTTTCTTAAATTCTGTTTCAGGAGCAGAGCGAGGACACTGAAAAGGTTGTGTTGTGCTGTGACCAGCTAAATGCTCTGGGGATTACAAGGCGGGTTTGCTCTGGGCCACAGCAGGAGACACCCACTGGGAGCCTGTTCTAGACTCAGCATCTGTCAGGCCTCACATGTAGTGTCTGTCACACAGCAGTCATCCCATAAAAATTTGTCGAAAGGACGGAAAATAAATAAGCGGGCTCCTTCACTCCCGAAGGATCACGGGGGCCGCACCTGTCTACGTCTCCCTCCTAAAGACAGAGAGTTGCAAAGACTCAGCATCTCTGCAGGGGACCAGGGACATTTACCTTCAACAGTGCTCCTCGCAAACGTCAACGTGGGTGGGAGGTTATAGCTTATTCCAGCATAAGAAGCGCCTGTTATTAGGTGTTTGTCGCATGTGTGTGCCAGGTGTGGGATGTTAACGGTGGTCGCAGCACTTGCAGACGCAGCCAACACACTTTGGTCAGGAGCTGTGGGGCTACATTTTGCTTGGCTTGGGGCTAATCACAGTTTGAGTTTGGGACCTTCGTCCTACCCGACTCCCTTTAGCTTCATGGCCTGGAGTTTGTGTCCCAGGAAGCAGCCTGTATAACAGGAAAGTCCAGGAACTCTCTGGAGGTTGTGATTGGTGTTGCTGCTATGCTGGGCAGAGGGGGGCTGCTGTCAGCGCAGAGGGCCTGGGCTGTGCCCAGTCTGGCTCTCCAAGCCAGAGCCACGTGTGGAGCAAAGTGGGCCACCTTTGAGGGTGGGTGTCAAGACCCCCGGGGCCTTGGATTGCTGTTCTGGATGGTAGCAGAGGAGAGGGCAGGGGCCAGACAGCTTTCTGTCTTGCAGAAGCGATGAGAACCTGCTGTGCCCTGGCCCCCAGGGGATGCCCTCCAGCTCCTGGTAGCTGTGTCCTTTCATCCCCCGCTCTCCCTCCCTGCCTCCCTCCCCCAGAAACCCACCTTGCCTCTTCCTGTCTGGTCTCTAGCCCCCCGTGTTATTACTGGCACGGCTCCTCACTGGACAGTATCTTCTGCCCACGGGCCTGTGACCTGCTGTGACTTACTTACTCCTACCCCTCTGCTTGCTGCCCGACTGTCGGCCTTCGCATGGCCCCTCTACCCCTTTCCACCAGCACTTCTGGAGCCTTGTCCCAGAGCTCTATGGCAGTATCTCCTAGGCCTTGCCGGCCCCTGTCTCAGCCTCTCAGGGTGGCCCAGGGCCAGCCACAAATTCTCTGGGTGGTGAGGCTCCCTCAGCCTGGCTGTCCCCCCTCCTGACCCCTGAGTTGCAGGGCTGTTTCTGGTTCTGACCTCTGAGCCACACTCCCCCTTTGTACTGGGCAGCTGGACATAAACCATTCAAGGAATCGCTGAAAGTCCTGCCCCCCTCACCCTTCACGCTGGGCCCTGGGGCTTCTCCTGGAGAACTGGACGTCAGAGCAGCCAGAAGCCCCCTTGTTGTAGATGCGAGCCTTCCCTTCCATCACCGAGCACTCAGAATTTTCTGGATATAAAGATTCCCCCAGGAGTTGGCCCTGGGCAGTGGTGTGGGGATGTGGGAGTTCTGCCTGCACAGAAGGCGGCAGAGAACAAACCAAGCCGTGTTCTGAATAATAAAATAATACTTAGTGAGAGGAAATAACTGCAGCCAGAATGCCAGTGAGTACCCCACACACGCGGGTTTAGTAGAAAAGCTGAAAAACATCGTCTTCCTCCCGTTCTGGAGGCAGCATGTGCTCTGCATGAGACGTTAATCTCAGTCCCTCCTTTCTGCTGCCTCACAGCGAGTCCCCCTGCGGAAGAAAGAGATTTTCTTTCCAGTTCCCCACCCGTTACCTGCTCACTCTCTTCCCCGACTCGCAGCTCTCTGTATTCTGCGGATCCAATGGTGCAGGGACCTCAAATGGGAAACTTGAGACCCAGCTAGGAGCTCCTTCACCTGTTCCAGAAGGTTCCACCGGTGGCCTTCCTGCTCCCCCTGGTGTGTCCACTTTGTAGGGGACACTATGGGGCAGACTGTGGCCGCATTTGCTTGGACTCGACCAATGTGTTTAGTGTGTGAAAATGAACAAAGGGCCCCCAAAGGAGAACACGCTGAGGCCATTTGTTCCGAGCTTGCTGGAGCAGAGAGTTGGCCACCACCGTGTGTGCGGCAGAGACTCAGAGGCGGGCGGGGAGTGGGAGCGTCAGGACGGAAGAGGGTTGGCTCTGGAGGCCACTGGCCTTTGGGGGTGAGTGGGTGGGGGTAGGGGGCTGAGCCGGAGGAAGGGCTGGAGATGGGGCAGCCTACGGGGTTGGTAGGGAGCATATCTGGCTGCCTCTGGTTGATCCTGAGTTGGAAATGGGGGTTGTTAGGGAAGCTGTCAGTGATTAATCAGTCCTGGCTATTTGGGGCTGATTGTTACAGGAGTTATTGTTCGGCTTCCTGGAAGTTACTAGAGGTAGCAGCCTGACTTCCTGCCTGTCTGACTTCCGGCAGGCTGTCCTCCTTGGCTGCTGACTGTAGACAAGGGGGTGGTCTCCTGGGCTGGCTGCTGCAGGCTGTGAATCAGAGCTCTATTTTCTGTATGGTCTGGCTGTTGTCCGTTTGTACGTTCAACCTCCCTGGTTTCTGAATCCCAGAGCCCTGGTTTTACCCACTAGTGAAGAGAGCAGAGGGACTGACTGCCGTTCAGGCCCCAACACCTGCTGTACATCTGTTCCCCCCAGGCTGTCCCTAACTGACAGCCCAGCCCAGGACTTCACACTCAGACATGGGCACTGACACCTCTTCCGCATGCAGGATTAATGCCTCAACTGCTTTCCTGCAAAGCCTGGTGAGCTCTGGGCAAGTGCACTGAGGATGGGAGTGGAGGCATCCTCTGATCACGAGGCTCCACCGAGGCCCCAGGCTCAGGATCAGGTGAAGGAAGCAAACTCCACAGAAGCCAGAGTGTTGAAGGCATTTCTGGGATTCAGGAGGATGAGAGCCATTGTTCCCACGTACACATGAGGGAGGGCCACAGCCTCCCTCCAATTAGAACCCATGGGTATGTTTGGGGCCTGGGGTGTTGGCAAAGCAAATCTATTTTTAGTGGCACTGTGATAGGGAAGGGTCACCTCATTATTGAATCTGCAGTCCCTGCAAGGGGGACAGGCCATGCTCCCACCTCCCCTCCCCTTTCCTCGATTTCTCTCTGATCCTTGTCCAGCATGTGGCTTCAGCCCCAAATGCTCATTTCATGTCCTCTTCACTCTCTACTCTCCTGCACCCTTGGTGCCACCCCCTTAGCTCAAATTTAGTTTGGGGCTGGTTTCAAGTTGGGCTCCCGAAGCTTGCAGAGAAAAGCACAGTTCAGAGGCAGGTGGAGCACTGAGGTTCCCTGGGCCTGGGAAGCCGACCCACCTGGCACCTTTATAACCCTGACTCGGGCTGACTGAATGGACCCTCTGCAGGCTCTTCAGGAGCCAATTCTTTTGTCCAAACAAATGAATGACTGAAAGTCCAAAGAAATGGACACAGAGACGGAGGTCCAGTGACAGGAGGCAGGGGGCGGGGGACCAGGCCACCTCTACCACGCTCTGCTCCCCTCAAAGGCAGATGCAGCCCTGACCCTGCAGGGGACGCCCCTTTTCCAGGAGTCACCTTTCAGGATACACTTGGTTTGCCTTATGGCTTTTCTTTCTTAAAAGTTCCCGGCCACCGCCAGACTCCATATTACCCTTCCTCGCTGCTACTCCCATTTGAGAAATTCGGGAAGTTCAACTCTTTGAAGCAGACGGGTTTATGTCTGGAAGAAATTTTCCACTTCAGTGCCTTGACAGCTTTTAGAGAGTTGTATTCATCCCAAAATACAGCTTTCTCCCCGGAATCCTCATGAGGATGTCCCGGCTCCCACCAGCCTCGCTGTCCCTTCCATTTCCCTGGACAGGAGTCGGGCTGGTTGAGAATTATCACCATCAGGGAAGAGAAACAGAGATAAGCAGGTCTTTAAAGAGTTGAACACGCGTGAGCACAGATCGCAGGACGCAGCCTACGGGGGCTTTCCCTGGCGATATTTAGGACGCTGGGTCCCTCTGCTTACACGGAGTGATTAAGTTTCAGATGTTAACTCTGTGGCCCCCATTTCCCTGGAGATGCCGCAGAATAAAGACCACCACTGTTTCATCTTCTGACTTGTTCCTGGGGCCCCTGAGCTGCACTGGGTCCTAAGCAGCTCCTCCCGCTGCCCCCAGGTTTGGAAGAGCCCCCAGGCCGATGCCCTGCAGAGCCAGCCTCCCTGATTAAGGCAGAAGTCCATCTACATCATGGGACAGGCAGGATTCATTTGTGGGAGACAAGGTTTGGAGGTGGGAGGTGCTGGAATACCTAAAACAGGGAGAGAGACTCTTAGGGGGACAGAATGACATTTTGAGACAGCTTTGTGACCTCACAGGTGGATAGTGCCCCGTGGAGCAAGGCTCCCCAGGCTGAGGGGGCTTTGGGGTTTCCCTGTTCACCCCTCACCTAGCTCCTGAGATCCCTAAGCCAGGAGACAGGGCAGGACCCAGGCCTCCTGATCTTTCTGAGCCAGCTTCACAAGGGCCAGGGATGGGGGGCGCAGGAGCCATGTGATGAACCAGTGGGGCCCGGAGGGCCACCCTTCTTGTTACCCTTCCTGCCCAGCCTTGCCACACTGTGGGGCTTGATGGCAGAATGTGTGAGGGTCAGGGGCAGAGCTATGATGTCCCGTCTCCATGGCCTCCAGCCACCCCAGTGGAGTTTCGTGTTGGGCTGAGTCCTTCCCTGTGGCCTTAGAATCCTGGACAGCTCAGCTCCCAAGCTCCCCTGGGCTGTGCCTTCTGAGGTGAGCTTCTCCCCCATTTGGGGCTCACCTCCCCTCCCCAACTGCCACTAACTGGGTTCCCCAAGACCTCCAGCTGCCTCCTTTATGGGCTCATTTTTTGGGGAAGAGATCTCTCCAATCCCAGGGAGATAGGACCCCAGAGCCTCGGTGGGCAGCTCAATGTGCTCTTGGCAGAAGCTGTGCTCTTGGAGAAGAGGGCTTTTTGCAGTCTGGGAAGTTGAGATACTCAGAAAAGGAGACTAAGCCTGCTCTAGGGTTTCATCCCCCTGCCTGGCTTGCTCTGCATCTGTCTGGCTGGGCTTGCCAGCTCGCACTGGAAGGCTGCACCCATCAGCAGGTCCTCTCCACTCCTAGCCCCATCAGGCTTCCTAGAGACACTTATAAGGCCTGTGTGGTCAACAGAGTAACAGACCCCCAAAGACATCCACATCCCTATCCCTGGAACCTATAGATATGTTACTTACATGGCAAAAAGGATTTTTCAGATGTGATTAAATGAGGGATTTTGAGATGGGGGATTGTCCTGGACTACCCGGTGGGCCCAATGGAATCATAGCAGTCCTTATAAGAGGGAGGCAGGAGGGTTGGAGGCAGGAGAAGGAGAGGTGGCAATGGGCAGAGGTTGGAGGGATGCCCTCAGGAGATGAATGAGGCCACAAGCTGGGAGTGTGGACAGCCTCAGGAGCTGGAAAAGGTGGGAAACAGATCCTCCAGGAAGGAATGCAGCCCTGCCAACCCTTGGTTTTATGCCCGTGTGACTCATTTCAGACTTCCAGAACTGTAAGATAAATTTGTATTGTTTAAGTCACTGCTTTTGTAGTAATTTGTTACAGCAGCCACAGGAAGCTCATACAGCTGGGATCAGGGATTCTCAAGGAAGTTCCAAGAAGCTGAGCTTCCTGATGGTTCTCTGAATGTCTCCCATCCAAGCTCCGATTCTGGGCCTTGGGCAAGAGGGTACGAGGTCGCTGCTGCTGTAGCAGTGCTGCTTGCAGAGCAACATGAGAGACCCTTCCTCGGGGAGGGAGTAGGCTTTAGAAGAATCTGGTTTACTTGGGCTGGCCCGGTGGTGCACTGCTATAGTGCGCTGCTTGGGAAGCACGGCAGCGCTCCCGCCGAGGGTTCGGATCCCACATACAGACCGGTTCCCGCTCACTGGCTGAGCAAGGTGTGGGAGCAACACTGAGGGCTGCGATCCCGTTGCCGGTCCCGGTCTGGTACGGGGGCGACACTGAGGGTTGTGATCCGTTGCTGGACACGGAAAAAGACAAAAAAAAAAAAAAAAAAAAAAAAAAAAAAAAAAAATTT
>NW_007732004.1:81753-102115 GCF_000696425.1 Galeopterus variegatus
AAAAAAAAAAAAAAAAAAAAAAAAAAAAAAAAAAAAAAAAGTAGTAAATGGGATCCAATTTTCAATATCAAAATGCTATCGGTGGCTGGGCCAATGCTCTTCCCATTCGAGCTGCCCATAAAGTGGTTCCCAGAATGCACAGTTGACTGTCAGCAATCACATTTCTAATGCTTGTCTAAATGTTTCTCATTTGATCCTTCTCTTATTGGAGCACTGAGAGACGTGATGAGCCAAATTTCTCTGTAGGGCAGCAAACCCCAGCAAAAATATAGAGCAGTTCTCAGCCCTGATTCCAGATGAATCCTCCTTCCCCCTCATTATAAAATACCTATTATATCCCTTTATCTCCAAGTGAGCGGCGTTATTTCAATTTAACAGTGTATGAGAAATGCCCCGTGATATAATAAAAGGGCCAGGGATGCACTATTTAATGTCAGAATGACAGATGCTTCAATTAGGCGGACAGGACTATTTCTCCCCAAAATAGATAAAGATGAAATTTTTATAAGATTGTGCTGTTTGTGTTTATGGTACAGTACTGTTACAAGCTTTTGTTACAATATAAATTAAAATAAAAACTCCTATTTCAAGGAAAGCCAACCCTCTTGCTAATAATTTTGCAACTCAGGACTGCAGTTTGTCAGAACCCTAGATTCTCTTGCCTGGGAGGAGTGGTCTTCATGGACCGGAGACGTCATCCAGGTAGCAGACCTGACTCTGAAACTCAGACATCCTTTTCCAAGAGAGACAAGAAGGTGTGTTTGAAGGTCATCATTTGGCCAAAGCTTGCAGAGATATTTTTTGACATGAAATTTTCTTTTCTCCTTGGTCCAGGTCTCGGACACAGATTGGACACAAGATACACCATAGGTGATTTTAAAGGCTAGGGTGAGGTCCAGGGAGCTGGTTTAGGACCCTGCTGCTTGTCTGGCCCTTGTCCTTGGCAGGTGTAACCAGAGGCAGCTCTGCTGACCACCAAGCCCAGGCCTCTGGAGACTCTTTGTCATCCAGGTGTGGCGGCTGGAAGGTTACCGTGTTTCCTTAGTGTCCTCTGACCTATTGTAGTGAGTTCCTCAATCAATCCTTATCCCTGTAAAAGAAACATTGTTACCGGTGACCTCCTTGCTTCATTTCCGATGACTTCTCTGTTCTTCATTTTAAGGTTTTACATTCTCCAAACACTATGAGAACACATTATTTTTTATAATTGGAAAAGTGCATTAGCTCTGTAAAAACATTTGGAATTATACAACAGGATGTCCAGTTCCAGGAAAACAATGGACTGAGATGACATGGAGCTTCTCCTACTGAAAATGCATAGAAAAACCAGGTGAAATGTAATACTTCGAAAAATATACAATGGCACACACACACACACACCAGGAATGCCCCAGGGCCAGAATTAACAAGGAGTAGGAAGCATTTGAGCTGGAGGTGCCTTAAGCAGAGTTGTCGTGAGTCTAGGAAAGAAGACCTGGAGGCTGGAATTTGGGGCTAAATGCTCATTCATGGTCTGGCATGAGGTCTTGGGTCCAGTGGTGGTCAGGCTTAGACCCTTGCACAGGGCCAGGCCTATTAGGAGGGGCTGTATCTTCAGTGATGGGGAGAAGCTCAGCCCCCAGTCAAGGAGAAAACTGAAGCTTGTTTGTGACCAGATTAAATGCAGGATCAGGGAGGGGAGTGAGTAGAGGAGATGAAACTTAAAAAATGGAAACTCCAAGCCTGTTCCCCCAGTTCAAATTTATATTGGAGTTCAAATTTATATTTCCAACATGATTCTTCATTAAAAAAAATATACATGTATCTAGAGCAGAACCTGTATATTTGATGGGAATCTTATGAGCCATGAATTCTGCAAATTGTCCTCTAGAATTTTGTTTTTGTTTAAAGGCCTCTGCTTCTGTCATGGCCAGAGGGGCATCACCCATTTGGGACTGGTTTCTCAGCTTGAGATTTCCTGGCTTCCTCCAAGAGTCCTCCCCTAGTCCCAACATGAATTCTGCTTCCTGTAAGGGCAGGGCCATCTGGTTTTTACCCTAGTCCCTGTGCCCAGCACAGTGCCTGATACCTGACACCTGTCCCAGGTGCTTGATAGGTGCTGCCGAGGGAGAGGATGAAGGAATCACCGCGGTCCCGTGTGCCCCTCTTCCACCTGGGACTCCACCCCAAGGTTTAAGCAGAAACTCACTTTAAATGAATTAAAACAACTTGAGGAAAGGATTGCAGCAGAGAACAACTTTCATCCAGCTAAAAATTAAAAAATAATTAATAGCTGTTTTAAGACATTTTCCCTCTGTGTCCTGAGCCTGCCTTGGTCTCCTCTGTGCATCTGCCACGTCCTGGCATGGAAGGTGGGGTGGGGGCCCTTAAACAAAGAACCTTTAATAAAGAAGATTTATCATTCCATGGGCTGTGTGCCAGCTGTCAGGCCACGGTGGAGAGAGGGAGATGTGCTTCGGGGTTTCTAGAGCTCTCGTTTCACAGGAGATACAAAGAGAGCATTACGATGATGATGGCTAAGAAGATTGAGGCACCGAGAGAAAAGAGGGAGTGTGGGCAGTGAGGGAGGCGGTGCTCTAGCCCGCACCGTCCTGAGGCCGTGGGGGAGCCTCACCCACCCACCTGTGTTGCTGGCTGCTCTTCTGGTCACTGTGCCCCAGCCAGAGAGGATGCCTGGGGTGGGGAGGAGCCAGCGTGGGATCTCTCTCTCTCACCGCCCCGTCCTGTCCTAGAAAGTGGTTCCTTCTACTGCATAGACTCCTCCTTCCCTCTGCGTGATATCAGGTACCAGACAGAGGGCAATATTCCTTGTTCAACATGAATAGGCCACGTGCCACTTGCCCCAGGTGTCACAGCCACCACAGTGTGGGACTGGGATCAGCTTTGATTGACTGCTTGGTGCTGGTGACTGAGAGGACAGTCACTTCCTGGGCCTTTAAATATACTCTAAAGGTCCCCTCTTATTTTCTGTGTCCAGGGTCGGTTGGCTAAGTGCAAACCTGAGCAGAGGCTGGGGCATTCTGGAAGTAAGAGATGCGCAAGGACCCCTGAGGCAGGTGGAGAGAGTGCCCTTGTAAGCAGGAGAGGGAGCCTGCGCTCAGGCATGGCACACAGCCACACACGCCTGAAGACTGAGCTTACGTGTCGGGGTGGCTCTTGCCCCTGCCCTGGCACAGCCCTGACACCTCTGAAGGGATTCCAGAGTTGACAGGACACAGCTCTGTAGCATCTACCTGGGACTGAGTTGATTCCCAGACTCAGGGCTTTTGGTATTAAAACTGGGAAAATCCTGGGGAGGTCGTGGCAACTGCAGAGGGTGAGCACCAGAGCTCAGCCTGATGTCACATGAAGGCACTGGAGGGTCCTGAGTGCGTGGAGGACAAGGAGCCAGAGGAAGAGTGACTCTGATATTTGTGGTTAATTTGATCTTCTGCAACCCTTATAAAGCTTGGCCAGCTTTGTTTCTCCTTAAAGCTGACTTTGCCCTCAAAGAAAAACCAAAACGTTACCCGAAATGTTTTAAAGCATAACAGATCCCCTCTGCAACACTTAAAAGGTGCTTAAAAATTGCTTCTCTCTCTCATTTACTTCTCATGTGCATGGAGACTGCCCACCATAAGTTCTCTCTTTCCTCTCTCTTGACCACACTAACCTGTCCCCTGAAGGCAGCACAGCCCCTCCTGGCCCAATAGAGTTCTCCAGTAATGTTTATCGACCTAACTTGAAGTTAAAACGACTGACATGGCTCCAGGAAGATCAGCAAATCTGGAGTCAGAGTCACCACGTAAATTCAGAGAGGACTGGGGGCTTTCCCAAGGCTTGCCCACTAGCTACGAGGGGCAGCACCTCCATCCACTGTCTCCATTTTGCAGGAGAGAAGCCATCACCTGCCCTGCATAACAGCTCAGGAGGGGGAGAATCAAATGAGCAGCCCAAGCAGAGAGCCTGGTCATTTGCAAAGGCCTAGGGACACAGGCACTGTACTCTTCCTCACTGGGAGTGTGGTTGGCTGGGTCTTTAGGGTGAGGTTTGTAAAAGAGCAGTGACCTTCTCCAAGGCTCGGGGAAGAGTATCCTTGAACCCCTTTGCTCCACACCTGTCCTCTCTGTTTCCATTTGTGGCCAGAGCTCATGGTCCTTGTGAGCTGCAATGGGCAGGTGTGATGGAGTCCTGGGACAGCTAAGCAGGTTCCATGTTAGACGCACACTCATGGACTCCATCATCCCATGTGGACTTGTGCCAACACGGCCCTTGTATGACATTAGTCTCCTTGAACCACATTAGGCTCCTAACTTGTGTGTGATGCTGGAGCATGGAGTTGAGAGGGGAGGGCTGCTGTGCACATGCTGACGGCTCCATCAGAGCCCTGCCCTCACGAGCACCTTGCAGAGCAGATGAGAGACAGCTACGGGAGAGGCTGGTGTGGAGCCGGCCAGGTGAAGATCTACACTGGAGCCCCCCTGCTCTGTGAGGAGGGGGTCTTCTTAATGCTCCCCTGGGGGTGCAGTCACTGGCCAAGGGCACCCCTGAGTCTGGTGTCTGGGCACAGGTGGCAGATGAGTGGGTGACTTTTAAGGTCAGGCACATCACACTTAGCACCATGGACAAGGCACATTCCAGAACAGTTGTCTGGCTGAGCCGAGCCTGCAGCCTGGTGAGGGGCAGAGGAAGTGGTTTCCACAGAGCTCACTCCAGAACCTGTGACCCGTATTAGTGCCCTTGCCAGGCACCCAGTGGTCCAGCCTCCTGAGCCGTCTGAGGCCTCACAGGATGGGCAGGTGAAGAGGTCCCCAGGACCTGGACCCCCCGCACCACGCTCGCTACCCAGATCCTGTGGAATAGCTGTTTGCTGTTGCAGTTACTTAAACTGCAGTTTGCCCCACTAAGATCATGTAGGGGTGATTCCAAACGTCAGCCGCTGCTTCTGTTTAGCTCTGTTTGCCTACGAATCAAATCTAACGGTATTCTATTTAATTTCCCTCTCTCAAATAGCATGATGCTTAATGTAAACCAATTACTACAATTTCGCTTTCTAAGAAATCAGGAAACGTAATCAAGCAGACACAGTTTGTTTGCTTTTCATGAAATATTATGGCGCGGCAGCAACAGCGATGGCAGGAGGTGGCCTTTGGAGGATCAAAACAAGCGTGTGTGAGTGTGTGTGTGTGAGCGTGTGAGCATGTATGTGAGTGTGTGTGACCATGTGAGTGTGTCAGCACGTACATGTGTGTGTGCATGTGTGAGTGTGTGTTTAAGAGCATGCGCATGTGAGCATGTATGTAAGCATGTGAGTGTGTTAGCATGTGTGAGTGTGTGAGTGTGAGCATATGTATGTGTGAGTGTGTGAGCATGTGTATGTGTGAGCTGTGTGTGTGCATGTGTGAGTGTGTGTTTAAGAGCATGTGCATGTGAGCATGTATGTAAGCATGTGAGTGTGTTAGCATGTGTGAGTGTGTGAGTGTGAGCATATGTATGTGTGAGTGTGTGAGCATGTGTATGTGTGAGCTGTGTGAGTGCATGTGTGAGTGTGTGTTTAAGAGCATGTGCATGTGAGCATGTATGTAAGCATGTGAGTGTGTGTTGAGTGTGAGCATATGTATGTGTGAGTGTGTGTTTAAGAGCATGTGCATGTGAGCATGTATGTAAGCATGTGAGTGTGTGTTGAGTGTGAGCATATGTATGTGTGAGTGTGTGTAAGAGCATGTGTGAGAGAGTGTGCATGTATGAGTACATGTGTGTAACAGAGTCTGTGTGAACATGTGCATGTGTTAGTGCATGTGTGAACATGTGTGCATGTGAGCATGTGTGAGTGTGTGTGTGTGCACAGTGCACCTCTGTGTAAGATGTGCATGTGTCTGTGTACGTATGGAATGTGCACACTCTGTGTGTGTCTGTGTGTGAGATGTGTGTATCTACATAGAAAGCTACACAGAGGCCTGAGCTATGAGAAAGCCCAGGCTGGGGCTCGCTGTCCACTTACACAAACACTTGCTGGGGCATTAAGTGTTTCACAAAAGGCTGATCAAACAGACCTTAAGTCAGAGACTGACAGGGGGAGTAACAGAGAGGAGCTGCTGGGCCATTGACTGCCATAAAGGTTGATTGGGCATAATAACAGGCATTTTATTTTGAACCTCCTTTTTTATTTTAAATGATAATGGTGCTCCTGGGGAGAGAGGCGAACGGTCTCAGTGGAGGAGCAGCAGCCAGGGCACGTGAAAGCTAAGCCCACAGGGAGGAGGAGGGGCTCCCTCTGCAGGGACCCGCAGGTCAGAGGAGCCCCGAGGGCACCCTCCAGGCACCCCCTGGCACCCTCAGGGCCCTGGCAACGTTGACACTCTGCTGCCCCGAGGGAGAAACGCTCTTTTCTGCAAACCCTTCCCTCCACACCCCAGGCTCTTGGTTCTGATGTCCACTGGCTGGTTCTTCTCCACCACGGGCAGTGATGGGGCCTGGGAGGGGTCTGGAGACTCTTAGAGTCTGGGGTTGTGGCTGGCCACAGTTCTCACCTTGGTCCTCTAGCCTCTGGCTCTGCCAGGATATGAGTTCTCTGTGATCTTTCCTTTCCTCCCTTACTTGGGGATGCAGCCTTCCTTTGCGGGCAGCAGGAACGGAGGCTTAGAGGGCACTTGGAAGAGGCAGTGAGAGCTGCCAGCTGTCACCCGGGGAGGTCGCAGGGTTTGTGCCGTGCAGGTGTCTGGCACTCTGAAAGCACGAGGTCCTCTCTGTGGAGGTCACCAGTGCTCATGCCCATGGGAGGGGCTGCTCCTCAACGTTTTTTCCTTAACTTTTTTTTTGTTTGTTTAATGGAAGTGAAACTCATCTAATGTACAATGAACCATTCTATTTTTTTAATTTTAAAATTATTTGCTTTTTAATTGACAAAAACTGTTTATGTTTATGGTGCACAACATGTGTCTTGATACATGTGTACAGTGTGGAGTGGCTCAGTGAGCGAGTTAACATGCGCAGTGACCGTGTCAGAGTGTACACTTCAGTGGCACTTCGTGCATTCACAGTGTTGTGCAAACGTCAGCTCTCTTTAGTTTCAAACATTTTTATCACCCCGGGAAGAGAACCCAGACCCGTGAACTCTCAACTCTTTCATGCCTGGATTCTCTCCTTTAAAAACGGAGCCAAGTGAGTTTTGCCTGAATTTCCCGTTGTGATTTTCATCACAGACACCTTTACACCTGGCCCACTGGCCTCACTCCACTTTCATGTTGTGTTTCCTTAGAAGCCACATGCTCCCTGTCACCCCCAGCCTCAGATTTTCCACTAAGAGTCTGGGTGGGGTCTCTGAGGTGGAGGATTCCCTGGGCCACATTGTCCAGGCTGCGGCTGCAGGGACAGGGAGCGTGTGACACCTGCTGGGCAGTGTGTGTGGTGTGGTAGGGTGGAGCGGTGTGCGCACTGTCACGGCCCACGTCTTCCTCTGGGCAAGGAGGTAGAGTTCCTGGGCTTAGCAGAAAATGGGGCATAGCAGCTCATTCTTCACGGTGATTTTTATGAGGTTTGAAAAATGGGACTCACTCTGCTGAGTGCCAGGAACAAGCTAGATAATTAGTAACTTCTAGTGACTGTCGGAGGATTCAGTGAAAGGAAGCCTGTGGATGCCTTGCAAACAGCAAATGCTCTTAAATGTTAGTCCCCCACCCCTGATGGGGTGAGCATCAGATGGGGGGCCTTCCTTTTCTTGGTCCCGGCCATCCCTGGTGGGCACTTGGGGAGCAGTGCATGCGGCGAGCCACTGTCCCCCTTGACATGACTCTCCAACTGTTTACAGACAGCAGTGCTGTCTGTGGTTGGGCTGGCTCCCAGGGCTGTGCTCAGGAGTTCCCAGACCTGGCTGGCTCCCCCAGGCCCTGGCATCATGACAGTGACTCTCATAGAGCTTGCAACACGTTTCTGAATGGACCTTGAAACTGGAGACAGAAAATTTCCCTCTGAACTACCTGGTGTCCTTCTCTCGAGGATACCAGGAAAGCCGAAGCCCAGCTGTCTCTGGCAAGCTCCCTCCCAGACTCCAGGTGTGTGTCCAGACACTGGGGGTGGGACAGAGCCCAATGGCAGCAAGGGCCTGGTCAGCCAGGTGTCCTGCTTAGGAAAGGAGGGTCGAGGTTTGCCTGGGGTACAACCAGAGGCAGAGTGGGCTCCTTGAAGGCTGGAAGGGGGGAGCAATTCAGGGCTCCAATGTCTGCCCCCAGAGCTGCCACAGGGGCCCTGCAGTGTGGGGTGGGGTGTCCATTCTAAGCGCCTTCCCATCTACCCTCCTTCCTTTCTCACCCCTCCAAACACTGCCCCAGAACCCTCACTCTGGGCCCAGAGAGGCTGCTGGACTTCCCAGGACCCTGTGGAAAGGGAGGCAGGGTCTCTTCCACACTCGGCTCCCGAGGAGACATGAGTGGGAAGGTAGGGTGAGGACTGAAGTCCTGCTGGGGAGCAGGCGTGGGACCAGGAGGCAGAGGAAGAGTCAGGAATGATCTAGAAAGAAAAGGAGGGCACCTCCCATTGCCGACACCCCCCTCTTGATGCGGTTTTCCTCCTATGGGCTGTTTCTGCCACCCCCCACCCCCCATCAACGTTGGTGTAACTGAACGCCTCCTGCCCCGCCCAGGGTTCCCGAATGTTGCTCCAGCTTGGTCTGGCTCTGGTTCTGGTTTTCCAGTCATGTCCTCCCGGCAGCTGCTTGTGGGCTCTCCGAGGCAGGTTGGGGCACCTGCCATGTGCACTGGACAGAAAAGGCAGCAATTGTTCTGGCCCACGGAGCTCTGGACCAGAAGCCACTCTGGGTGACCCGAAGGGGTGACACCCCACAGCTGGTGACTGTTCACTGTCTCCATCAGCTCGGGATGCTATGACAGGACACCATAGCCCAGGGGCATCAGCAGCCATTGTGGAGGCTGGAAATCTGAGATCAAGGTGCCGGCATGGCCAGGTCCAGGGGAGGGTCGATGGCCGTCTCCTTGCTGCGTCCTCACACAGCAGAGAGTGGACGGAGGGAGGGAGCGTTCTCGTGCCTCTTCTCATGAGGTCGCTAATGCTGTGTGTATCAGCCGAGATCTCTAGAGAGACAGACAAACAGGGTACATGCAGACGTACACGTAAGAGGAGATTTGCTGCCGGAATTGGCTCACGTGATCATGGAGGCTGAGATGTCCTTGGTAGGCTGTCTCCAAACTGGAGACCCAGGAAAGCCCGCAGTGTAATTCAGTCCATGTCTGAAGGCCTGAGAGTGGGTGGCGGGGCAGAGGGACGCTTGAGAACCAGGAGCTTTAATGTCCAAGAACAGAAGAAGATGACGTCCCAGCTCCAGAAGAGAGAGAGAGAGAATTCGTCCTTCCTTCACCTTTTGGTTCCACCCAGTGGGTTGGCTGGTGCCTGCCCACACTGGTGTGGGTGGTTGTCTTTACCCAGTCCACTGATTCCAGTGCTGATCTCCTCTGCAACACCCTCATGGGCACCCCAGAAATAATGCTACCAGCTACCTGGGCCTTCCTTAGCCCAGTCAAGTTGACACATAAAATTAACCATCCACCACGTGTGTGGGCTCCACCCTCATGACCTCATCTAACCCTAATCTCCTCCCAAAGGCCCCACCTCCCCATCACCTCGGGGATTAGGGCTTCAACATGTGACTTTGGGGGGAACACATACATAGCACTCACCCCAGGCAATGACGTCCGCAGCCAATGTTTTCTTTCCCATGTAACAGGTGTTAGGACTCTACTTCCCAGCCTCGACACGCTAAATAAAAGAAAAAAAGAAACAAAACCTCTTTTGAGATGAAAGTGCTAAATTCAACCATTTTATCTCAGTGTTAGGAAGGAAAACTCACTTAAAGGATTCTTGTTATTACCAATGTCACATCTCTGAGCAGAGGCTGCCTGGACCTGTTTATCCACGGTCATCTGGGGAAAACTGATCGCGTGTATTCAGGTTGACACTGCTGGCTTGTCAACCAGTTTTTCACTTGACAGAAATAAAAGTTACAAGCTCAACTTTACACAAGCCCTCAAGGAGAAGGATACTCAATATTTAAATAATCAAAAGAGGGACTTTGATTATACAAAATTACTCTGGCTGTCCGTGAATGTCACACGGCAACTATTTTCCATGATCGAAGTATGTATGTTTAGAATATTTATATTCCATGAACTTGTGTTCTATATTATTCTTTACGCAGTGGACAGTTTCTCTGGTGTTTGCTGCAACAGATCCCATGTAAATCCCCCTGAACCATGCGCTGTGGAAGTACCATGTGTGCATCTCGGGCATGTCTGAGGCGCAGGAAGAATTGGGAAGGTGCTTTCCTGAGCAGGTCTCAGGCTCGGTACTTCAGAAGCGCGTTAACTACAAGACTGGGAGAGGCCACAGTGTGAGAAGGTTTGGAAACAGCGTCCATGGGCCATCACCACTGTGAGCAGCACCCAGACAAGATCCCGGGGGTTTTGATACTCCGTGGCCATAGGTCCCCTGGAAGCGGCCACCTGCGTCCTGGCCGCCGGAGCCAGGGAGCAGCAGGGACACCACTTCCAGACTCTGGCCAGGTCTGATGTCCACCGCAGGCCCAGGTCTGTGGGCGGTCAGATGAGCGTGCTCTTCTCACTGGGCCCCTCCATTGCGCTGAGCACGTCTCTTGGACCCCGGCTGGGAGGAGGGGACAGTGCTGGGGGCTGCGAGGGCCCTTGCATGAAGCTTGGGACTAGGCAATGGTGCTGGATATCAGGACAATTGATCGGAGTGTCTGATGAGAGAAAAGCCCCCTCCGACTTCGTCCCCTCGTTCCCTGGTGCCCCCACGGCGATGTTCTCTAAGGGGCTGCCGCATCTGCTGCTTTTCCTGTCTCCTCTGTCCCCACCTGCTGTCTCCTCATCCTCCACTGAGACTGTTCCTTTAGGGCTGTCACCAGGCTGCCATGTCTGCACCTGCATCTCAGCTGACGACAGGCACTCTTCTCTGGTGGCCTCCCAGACCCTCTACCCAGCCTTCCCCTCCCTGACGGCTCTGTCCTGTGCTGGCCACCCCCTGAGCCCACTGTGCCACCCAGGCCTCCAGCCTTGGCCCTCTCTCTTCTCTGACTGCCCTCGTTCCCTGTGGCCTCATTTGGTCCTGTGGTCAGCAGAATAATGGAGCCTATGAATATGTGACCTAACGCGGGAAAAGGGACTTTGCAGGTATGATTCAGTGAAGGATCTTGAGATGGGGAGACCCACCCAGGTCGAATGCTATCACAAGGGTCCTGAGAAGGTGCGAGAGGGAGGCAGGAGGGTCATAGGAGGTGTGTCACTGGCATCCGTGTGTGGGGACACTCTTCTCCTGTAAGAGAAAAGCATCTCCCTCAGCGGTCCTTAAGCGGGGTGGCCCTGGGCTCCAGGGCTGTTGCTCTCAGCACAGACTCAGTAAAGGAACTTCAGGGGCATCACTGTCACAGCCCAGTGGCTGGGGGCAGGTGAGGGCCACTGCCCAGGGAGCAGCGGCACGGCCAGCACCTGGTGGAGGAGGTGGCATTAAAAACAAGCACAGGTAAAGGTAGGCAGCGGCGTTCCCACGTACCGTGTCTGGAACACAAGGAGGAAAATCAAGTTAACATTTGAAACGATCACGTTAACCATCTGGGGGAAACTGGACATTTACAGGGTTTTTCATGAGGGCATGAGTACCAGCCTATTTTAGTGAGGTTCCTTCCCAAGCTATGTCCCCTTTTCTCGTTCATTGTAAGACAGTTCACTTTATACCACTTAAAAAAATCCCGATTTATATTGGATTAAACCAACTCACCTTTCTATCCTGAAATTCAAGGTCAAGTGTCAGCTGGAAGGAGCCCCTGGGAAGAGTCCCCAGAGCTTTAGCCCAGGGGTGGGACCCTGACTCTGACCCCCTCCAGCAGCGGGGCAGAAGAGCGCTGTTCTTGCGCCGGGCTGCAGGGGGCACCATGCCAGGCCACGTTGTGTCCCTGGAACTGGGGGGTGGGGCTGACTTAGAGCTGTTTCAGGCGGGGATTCCTTGGACTACTTCTGTTAAAATATTGATGAAAGGGAGTTTTCCTCTGAGCGCTCATCTCAGTCTCCATTATTCAAAAAGAAAGGAAAGGCTTGGGGTGGGTGGGAGCCGGGAGTCACACAAAACAAGCTGGCCATTGCTGTTGTAAGTGGACCGTCCCCCACCCCAGTGGGGCTTCGCCACTGTAGCACCGGGGCAGAACCCTGAAGGAAGAGTCTCGTGCTGTTGTGTTAGGGCTGCCGTGCACAGCACCAAAACCCAGGTGGCGTAAAATGACAGACATCCTCTCTCTCACAGCTCTGGAGGCCAGCAGTCTGAGTTCAGGGTTGGCTCCCCCCGGGGCTCCAGAGGAGACGCCTTCCCCACTTTGTCTGCTCCTGGTGCTGCTGGCAACTCTGGGCACTCCTGGGCTTGTGGCCACCTCACTCTCATCACATGGTCACTGTCTCCCCATGTCTTCACATCGTGTTCCCTCTGTGTGGGGGTCTCTGTGCCCAAATTCCACCTTTTTTAAAAGTCACCCATTATATTGGGTCAGGGGCCACCCTACTGGATTCATTTTAACTTGAGTACCTCCGTAAAAATCCTATTTCCAAATAAGGTCACATTCTGAGGTCCTGGGGTTTAGGACTGCCACATAACTTTCTTATTTTGTTGGGGGGGGGCGGGGAGGCAGGACACAATTCAACTCATAACACAACCTATTTCTTAGAGGCTTCCTAGTATACGGCGGGGGGGTCCTCTTTTTTCCCCTGAGCTGGGACCCTGGATAAGGAAGGACACTCAGGAGGGAGTGGAGGGCCAGGAGGGTTGCAATGGCTTAGGACACCCCTTTGATAGGGTGGGCTCAGTGAGAATGTCCTTCCCGTCTCCTCTTGGGTGGCGAGGGGCAGATGCTTGTGGACTTAAGTTCTCTGGGGTCTGTTCTAACTGGGTTATCCCTGATCCATCTCATCAATGACAACATGATGTGGCGTAGAAATTTTAAATTGAATTGCGTACATATTGGTGATGCAACTTACACCAGACGTGAGCTTCTAGCAGTATTACCAACGCCACTCTGCAAAAGGGCAGCTGATGCCTGGGCGCTGTGGTGTTTACTTCTCTCCTGATCAGGGCTGGGACATTCCTCCACCTCTTTCCCAGAAGGAATGGGACCTGTATTAGCACAATTCTGTGGCTTATAACAAAATACATGGAACTGGGTGATTTATAAAGAAAAACGAAATTTATTGCTTACAAGTTTCAGAGGCTGGGAAGTCCAGAGTCCAAGGAACACATCTGGTGGTGGCAACAGTGACCCCTCTCATTGTGAGATGGTGGAAGTAGAGAGAGCAGAGAGAGAGTAACCTCCTCATGCACTCTCTTTTTCAAGCCCCCAGAGCCACGCCCCTGACCACCATTTTTAATCCATTCACTACTGCACGGTCCTACAATCCAGTCACCTCTTCAAGGCTCCACCTTTCAATTTCCGTAATAGGATTTCCCACCCTCAACAGTCACAGTGGGGGGTCAAGTTTCTAATACATAAAACTTGGGGTACACAATTCAAGCTTCAGTGAGTTTTGGGGGACATAATTCAATCCGTTCCAGGCCCCAAGGCTCCTCCTTTCTTATCTTTCTTCCCCACCGACACCCCAACACGGGAGCCACTCTTCCTGCCCGTAATATTTGGGGAAGTTTATAAACCATTTTAAACGTCTTGATTTGGAGTTTGGTGTCAGCCCAGTGAGGCTGAGTTCTGGCAGGATTCACAGTTGGTTGGTTTGAAAGCCCTCTTGGCTTTCATATTAGTCCATTTCTTTTCTTTTTCTTTTTTTGTCTTTTTCGTGACCGGTAAGGGGATCGCAACCCTTGGTGTGGTGTCGCCCGCACCGCGCTCAGCCAGTGAGCGCACCGGCCATTCCTATACGTAATAACTTCGTATAGCATACATTATACGAAGTTATACGAAGATATATTTTGAAAGCCCTCTTGGCTTTCATATTAGTCCATTTCTTTTCTTTTTCTTTTTTTGTCTTTTTCGTGACCGGTAAGGGGATCGCAACCCTTGGTGTGGTGTCGCCCGCACCGCGCTCAGCCAGTGAGCGCACCGGCCATTCCTATATAGGATCCGAACCCGCGGTGGGAGTGACGCTGCGCTCCCAGCGCCGCACTCTCCCGAGTGTGCCACGGGATCGGCCCATATTAGTCCATTTCTGTCCCTTATCACAGAATACCTGAAAGTGGGCAATTTATAAAGAAACAAAATTTATTTTTTACAGTTTTGGAGGCTGAGAAGTCCATGGTTCCATGTTCCAGGTGGTGCATCTGGAGAGGGCCTTCTTCTGAACAGGAACTCTCTACAATCCTGTAGTGACACAGGGTGTCACATGCTGAGGGAAATGGGCTGAGCGAGAGAGCTAACCTGTCACTTGTCCTCCTATAAAGCCATCAGAACCACACCTGTGACAACCCATTAAACCATCAACCCATTACTCCATGAATGGGTCAATCCACTCACAGGAGCACAGACCCTGTGAACCGATCCCCTGTTAATGGCCCTGCCTTCCACCACCATATTGGGGGTGAAGTTCTAACATGAGCTTGGGGGGACAGTCAAGTCACAGCAGCTTTATAGCACTTTTCAGTGACCTAATTGAAAGGCAGAGCTGTCTTTCCAGGGGGCCTGGGGTTGGACAGGCCTCACCTCAGGAAGGAGCTCACTGGGAAGGGGGCCGCTGGTCCCCCTGCAAGAGTGGGGTCAGGGGGCATGCTCCTCTTCCTCAGGCTGCAGAGGATGCTCCGTGCTGCCTCCCGGTTGAAATGTCACAGGCTGGGACGACCCTGAATGTTTACGTCTACAGATATGGAACAGGCGTTTTCCTCCATAGGGTGGTGAGCACTGCTCCTCCCAAAGGTGCATGTTAGGGTCTGGGTCACGGGTCGGCAGTGGCGAGAAAAGCGAGAGACAAGCCACACCTCTCCCTCGTCTGCGGCCCTGGCTCTGAACTAAGGGTGATCGGATTCCAGGATCCTCCAATCCCAGCCCCCACACAACAAAAAGGTAACCAGAGAGCTCCAGTCTCTGAGTCTTTCTGGGCCATCTTGTTCTCAGCCTGCCTTCCTGGAAGCTGTTGGATTCACAGGTGTGTCTAAGGGACGAAGGGACTCTCCTCCAAAGCAGAACCACCTACCCTGTCCCCATGATGACTCCAGGAGGCATGACTTCTCTGTGGCTCCCTGCAGGCTCCAGCTCCACGTGCAGAGCGGGCTGCAGATGCACCTCTCTAACCAACCCTTTGCTCGCAGGGTCTCTCTCCAATTGTCCTGCAGAGCCCTGCTTCGGACCCTAGTGTCTGTCCTCAGCATCTTGCCTCCTAGCATTGCCCTGTGCACTCGGCTCTGGGGAGGTCTGACCTCTAGCACAAGAGAGAAGATGTGCCTTCCCTGGGGCCCCAGGGCCAGGCACCTGTGGAGGGTCCCCGTGAATCAGTCACGGCTTCTCATTCAGGTCATGCATGTGCTTGCCTTCCTCTCTTTAGCTCTAGAGAATCCCTTTCACCTTATCCAGTCAGTGCCTGTAACTTTCAGCCCCCTCCTTTCTCACCATTTAAAATATTTCCACATTGTGTTCCCCAGTGGGAGGGTTGGTGGGGTCATCATTGACAGCTGGAGATTAGATAAAGAAGAAACCCCAGGAAAAAAGAGCTCTTCTTTTTTTTTTTTTTCCCAACAGGACTTTGGAACACTTTATTTATAACAAGTGGCCATTCTTGTATTTCTCATAAGTCATCCCAAAACCCCTCACACTGGGACCCTCAATGCTGGCCCCAGGACTAAGAGTGTCCCTTGAGGAGTGGGGAGAGAATGCAGGGGAGTGGCCAGTGGGGTGGGATGGGGTCTAATCCTGAGAATTTTAACTTAGCAGCAGCAGCAATAATATAACAATGAGCAAAGAAAGGGTGTGAGTCCTGAGAGGGGACACCAGGCTTTTCAAAGAAGGGAGGATTCTGTTGCCCTGGGGGAGGAGGTGCCTTCACCCATGTGGCCGGGCAAGTGTTGGGGCTGCCCTCAGAGCAGGTTCTGGGGAGGGGCAGTGAGGAGCCATCGTGAGAGGAGTGGGTAGTGCACACAGTCTGGGCTTCACTCACGGGCATTGGTCGGGGCCGCGCAGGGCATGGACAGGGAACGTGGCCTTGGGTCAGCTGGGTTTGAGTTCTGGGGGGCAGTGACCACGGGGGGCAAGGGTCATTTTTACCCTACATGGGGTCTTGCTGGTGCCAGCTGGGTCCATATGGAAGCCTGGGGGGAAGCAGGTAGGGAACTAGGGGCAGGATGCGTCCTGATCTCTGGAGAGTGAGTCCACGTCCCCATTTCTCACCATAGAGAGGGAAGTCCTCGTATCAGTCAGGGTTCTCCAGAGAAACAGAATCAATAGGGTGTAAGGGGGCGCTTCACAAGGTTCATGGGAAGATTCGTATTATCTTGTAATTCTAAATTTCCACGCTTTTTTTTTTTTTTTTTTTTTTGTCTTTTTCCGTGTCCAGCAACGGATCGCAACCCTCAGTGTCGCCCCCGCACCGGACCGGGACCGGCAACGGGATCGCAACCCTCGGTGCTGCTCCCGCACCTCGCTCAGCCAGTGAGCAGGAACCGGTCTGTATGTGGGATCCAAACCCTCGGCGGGAGCGCCGCCACGCTCCCAAGCGGCGCACTGTAGCAGTGAGCCACCGGGCCGGCCCCTCCACGAGCTTTTTGAAGCACCCATGCATATGTGTGTGTGTGTGTAGAGAGAGAGACCGAGATGAACTGATTGTGGGCTGGCAAGTCTGAAATCTGCACGGTGGATTAGCAGGCGGAAGACCCAGGGAAGAGCTGAGATTGGGTCAAGTCCCAAATCTGTAGTCTGGAGGCAGAATTCCTCCTTCCTCAGAGGACCTCAGACTTTTCTCTTAAGGCCTTCAACTGATTGGATGAGGCCCACCACATTATGGAGGTCACCTGCTTCTCTCACGTCTACAGATTAAAATGTTCATCTCATCTAAAAAATACCTTTACAACAACATGTAGACTGTCATTTGACCAAACATTTGGGACCATGGACCAGCAAGTTGATCATGAAGTTAACTATCACAGCCCTCCTGGGAGTGTGACTAAATAGCTGTTTGACCCTTGAACAGCCTGGCACCCCCGGGGAGCCTCTATCGGGGAAGGGGCTCTCCCTCCACCACTGCCCTGAGTGTCTGGACCCTGGTTGGGGTCTCCTCATAGAAAGCAGCGTGAACCCGGGGATCTCAGTTGAGGGCAGAATTGAGCAGCACCAGAAGTCCCCCCTCCGCCCTGGGCAGCAGAGTCATGTGAGCCAAGATCTGTGCTGGGTTTCTACTCGCTTGTTGCTGACAAGAAACCGGAACTGGAATTCCACTGGAGCAGTCTGGGAAGATGCTGTGAGCCATCCTACTATAAGGAACGGCATGGGAGCCTGAGGAGTGATACCCCTTGTTCTGCAGGCTACGAGGGGGTCCCGTGTGTGTGGCACGGCTCTGTGGAATTTCTTATTTGTTCACCTTTGGTCGCTTGACAAGGCTTCCCAGAATTAAACAGCCTAACCTTTTGGCTTAGTATGGCTTTGGGAAATTCCCTGGAGTTTCTCAAAGGACATGTTAAAATACATCAAAATTAACTGGTTTATTTAAAAGACTTTGTCAGTACTAAAGGTGTTTTTGATGCATGTTCCTGGTATGGGTTGGCTCCATTTAATTTTGTCATTAATCTTCCTTGTTAGTGATGTGTGCATAATTTTGACGTTAATCTTTCTTGTTAATGATGTGTGCATGGACCCATTGTGGCTGTGGTCATGCTCCTGTACGTGTGGAATGAAGTTATTATGTCGGATTTCTATACACATCTCCCAGGGAGACAGTGGGTCCGAGTGCAGTGGTGCTTACAACTAATTGATCATCAACCAGTTACAGATTTCTTTGTTTCTCCCCATTCCCACAGTTTCACTTGATTTACCAAGAACATGTTCTTTCCTTAGTAATAATAAGAATGATATGGTGTGTTTTTGTTAGTTTGAGTAGGATCATTTAACTTTTCACTTTGTCCCCTGTGCTGTTCCCGGAGTCTATTGGCAGGAAAATAAAAGGTATAAATATTGTGATTTTGATTATAAATTAAAATGATCAATATAGGGTATAAGCAATATTAAATTGTTAACCATAACTAATCAATGTTATTAAAATCAAGTATAGTAAGTATAAGTAAGATTAAAAAAGGGTTAAATTGTAAGTTAAGAAGGTTAAGAATTATAGTTCAAACTAAAAGTCTGACGCTCTCTAATGCCAAGCCTGCTGCTGTTGTATAGTTTCCTGGCCACGAGCTACAGGCTTTGGGGTGAACTATTGATGCATGAGAGGGTGCTTTTATCACAGCATAAGTGCTTTGGAACATTCTGATTTTTCTTTTTCTATAGAGATGAAATAAGAAATGTTTTGATTAAAAAATAAATTATCATGTAAAAGATTAAGTAAAAACATATAAATAAAGCAAGATTCATGTGGTCATTGTCCACACTTGCACTAGACATCTGTGGTCCGTCTCTTCCTTTTCACCGAATCCACACCACCTGTTAAGGTCCAACGAATCCTGCAGAGCTGGTCTCTGGCAGGAAGAGGCGGCACCTGTTTCCCAGACTGTAAAATGGAGCCACAAGGCTGAACGGCTGAACGAGAGATTACATGTGGGTGGGCGTGGGGAGGTGGGGGTGGAGGTGGTTAACCACCTTGAGAAGACCCCTTGGTTCCAGGCTGCTAGTGTCCCACCCGTCACCATGAATGTCATGGGGGTGGGGGCTGGGAGGACTCCCACAGAGGAGGAGGGAATGTGTCCATCCCCAGCCTCCAGGAGGCTCTGGGATGAGCCGGCTGCACAGAGGGTCTATTGTAAGTATATAGTTTGGACCACATTTTGTAAGACGATGGAGAGAAAAAACTACATGCATGTGCGCATATATTTCAGGCACCCTTGAGATAATGCTTAATGACAGCAAATTATATTTAGATGGCAGTTTGGCTCATTATCTCTGTTCTGTCTTTCGTGGGCAGAGCTGCCATCTAACTGCCTCAGGTCACCCTAAGCATCTCAGAAGAGTCTAAGAAGAGGCTGGCTACCGGGAAATGGCACCACTGAAGGGAACAGAGTTTCTGCATCAGTACTGGTTCTTAGTTCTGGACCATGCGCTGCCGCCCAGCTTCTAGAATGATCTGGGTGAGGATAGGATAATGCAGACACCAGCTGTCCTTGGACTCCTGACCTCTCTGTCTCTTTCTCTGCCCTCACCCCCATGCCTTTGAGCCTCGGGTCCCGCCTTTGAAACAGGGAGTGGGGTGACCTGGGGACACTAGCCCATCATAGAGCAGAGGTAGAAAAACACAACTGAAATCCTCAATGCTTGACAGGTTGTCATGTGGAAGAGGGATAGTGTGCTGTGGCTTCCGAGAAGATAGAATTAATGCCCAAGGCTGGGAATGTAGAGACTGACCACAAAGCATCCCCCAAATTTACTGCTCCGAGCTAGAATCCCAGCTGTGCACTGGGATGGGCTGTGGAACTTTGTGGCCCCTTAAACCTCACTTTCCTCATCTGTAAACTGGGGATGATGACACTGAGCTGTGAGTTTTAAAGGAGACGATGTACCTAAGGCCTTCTGCTCAGTGCTGGGGACAAAGTCAGAGATAAGGATTGTCAGTATTTCTCAGACTCAATTTTCTCATTTACTAAACAGGGATAACATGAACGGGATGGGTTGTTCTGAAGGGGAGATTACGTAACACGCCTCATAAGTGACACTGGTGACTAATACTTTTAGTTATCTCTTCAGCTCATTGTAAGGACGCATTTTCTAACCCTCAGAACTACTGGACTTCAGTGGCTACCTCGGACGTGGTGAGGTCTCCGTCTCTGGGAGTGTCCCTGCAGAAGCTGGTTGACCAGTCGCCGGAATGTGAGAGTGGGACAGGCCCTCCCCCCCTTGTTCCCTCTGGTACCAGGGGTGCAGTATGCAGGCAGGTGGAGCTGGAGGAAAATCCCAGGGGAGGCGAGTGGCTCCATACAGGCTCTTTAGGGCCGCCCCCCACCTGTGGCCATCAGCCAGGATCCTGGGCACACCCGCCCCTGACCCAGCTTCCCCGTCTTCTGACCCATCCTGTAGTCCTGCTCTTCCACTGCTGATAGGATAAACACACTCACATCTGGGCTTTTCATCTTCAACCACATTTTGGAGCACACCATCCCACCGTCCACACTTAAACATCCCCCACACCCTGTGTGCAATTGGGAAATAACCTCCTGGCTCCCCCGCCCTCCGTCCCCCTCC